>NW_023663016.1:27500-37500 GCF_015228065.2 Penaeus monodon
ATATATATATATATTTTTAATATTATATATATATATATATATAAAATATTTTATATTAAATATAAACAAAAGATACACACACAAACACCACAACACACACACATTATATATTATAAAAATATATATTATATATTTAAATAGAATATATAATATAAAAAAAACATAATAATAATATATATATATATATTATAATTATATATTATTGTTTATATATTAAAATTTTAATATAGGGTATATATATATATTTTAATTTTTATATAATATATTTTAATATATATATATATATATAAAAATTTTATATAGACACAAAAATGTACACCACACACACACACACACACACACACCACACCCACACACACACACACACAAAAACCCCCCATATAAAATAATATATTTTATATATATATAATTTTATTTTAATATTAATACAAAAATATATATTATATATAATATATATAAAAATTTTTATATATATATTTTATATATATATATCCTTTGAAAACAAAAGATAAACAAAAAATGAAAAAAAGGGAAAAGCCGGGGGTTGTTGTCGACACCTCTAACTTTTTTCCACTGCTTCCATACACAAAAAAAAAAAGCTTCAAAAAATTTGACAAAAAAAGGGGGGTTGTAGGGAAATGGTGGGGGTATCGGGTAAACTAAAAATGTTTTGCATTTAAGGCCATTTTATTTCATTCTGTAGAGTCTGCTTTTGCCCCTTGGGATGGGCAAAACAGCAAAAAATTTAAAGGGCCGTTTGCCACGAAATGTTTTGGCAGAAAAATTGCTGCAAAATACAACCCGGAAAGATTTCAAAATTTTTTTTTTCCCAAAAAAAAAAAATTTTAAAAAAAAAAAAAATACAAAAATAATTCTTGAAATGCTTCGGTTATTGCGGGAAAAAAGATATGAATTACCGACAAAGGGTCAAATTTAAATTAAATACTTCATACGCGTACTCATTACCTAAATTTCCCAAAAATTTTTGCGGAAACAGAGCTGCATTTTGTTCCCATCCAACATTTTGCAAAACCCAGAGCTCCCAGTTGTTCCCCATCCAACTTTAAACGGCACAAGGATCACTTTTTTGTTTTTCCCTACGCGAAATATAAAATTTTCCCTTTATCTTTCCTCGGGAAAACCCCCTTTTCCCATGGGGGGTTTGCTTTGAAATGCACATAATATTAGTACATGGATTTTAAATAAACGGGTTTTTTTTGCATATTACTTTAAAATTTATTGGAATGTCCATTTTTTGAGAAATACTTTAAAAAAATATTACTTTTTCCTGGTAATTCAGGGGGCTTATTGAAAAACTGAGGAATAGTTTACATGGCTAATTATACATACATAGTTATATATTTTGCATATATATATATATATATATAATATATATATATATATATTATATATATATATATATAATATATATATATAAAATATATTTTGTATAAAATTATATGTATACATATATATATATATATATATATATAATTATATAAAATATATATAAAATATATATATAATATTAAATATAGGGTTAGAAAATACTATATATTTTGCATATATGTATATATTTTTAAAAATTTTAAAAATTTTTTAAAAAAATTATATATTATATAAATTTTAATATCATATATAATATATATAAAATATATATATATATTACAATAATATTATCTATATAATATTATATATTTTAATAATATATATTTTATATATAAATATATTCACACACACACGAACACACACACACCCCCACCCCAAAAACCCCACAGATATATATATTATATATATGTTTTATATATAAAATATATATATATAAAATATATAATTATATATTTTGTGTGTGTGTGTTTTATATATTAATAAAATATATTTATATTTTATATATTAATATATAAATATATATATATAATTATTTATATATATATATAATATAATATTTATTTATTCATTTTATAAAAAAGCGCGCGTGCTCATGAAACGCGGGGCGGACGATACGTGGGGCATGGATGCACCCACGCACTCGCATGTGGCGATTGGTGTGTGCACGCGCGCTGATTTACAAAAAATTTAAGGTAAATCGAACCTAGATACGATGAAGTTGGGGGGGCCCGGGAAACTTCCCCTCGATTGCCTATTTAGCCACTGGGGGGAAAACCCCAGCCCAAGTCAGTGCCAGGGGCCAAATCCGGATAGATAGAGAAAATATTACTCCTGGGGCATCACAACAGGGACAACTAAAATTTGTACCCATGCTGTGACCACGGGGGCCCTCAAACTTTAACCCAAACCCGTTAAAGAAAAAAAGAAGAAAAAAAGATACAATATATAAAATATATTAAAAATATAATATATAAATAATATATTATATATATATTATAATATATATAATATATTTTAAAATATTAAAATGTACAATAGATATTATATATTATTATATATTTAATAATTATATATAAATAAAATATAAAATTATTTTATACACATGCATTTTATATATATATATATATATAATTTTAAATAAATATTTTAATATAATAAAATTATATTTTCTATATATAATATATTATTATATACAATATAAAAACATACACCCACCCACACCCACACACACACAAAATTATATAATATATAAAATATATATTAAATATATAAAAATATATATATATATATATATTTATTTATTAATAGGTAAATATAAATAAATATATATATATAAATATATATAAAATTATATTATTATATATATATATATATATATATATTTTATAAAATTATTATAATTATTTTATATATTATATATATCTAAAATTTAAATTTTAAAAATATGTATATATATAAAATTTTAATATAGATATATATATATATATAAAATTATATATTTATATATATATACATATTTTAATTTTAAATATTTATATATAATATATATTTTATATAAAATAAAATTATATATATATATATAACACTTTACACATACACACCCCAAAACCCACCCCCCACACACACACAACACACCCACACACACAATATATATATATATATATATATATATATATATTTAAAATATATATATAAAATATAATACATCCCTACAAAATTATACATACACACACATACACCCACACACACATACCCCACACCACCAGGCGCACACACACACTTTACATATTATATATAAATATATATATATTTTATATAATATATTTTAAAATATATAATAATATATATATATATATAATTATATAATATATATATATATTATACAGTAAAAACCACCCATATAATATAGTATATGTATTAATTATATTATATATAATATATATTATATATATATATATATATATAATATATCTATATATTTTATAAAAATTTTACGTGTGGGTGTGTGTGTGTGTGTGTGTGTGTTTTGTAAATACAACATATATATATACATATTATATATATATTTTATATATATATAATATATATATATATATTTATATATAATATATATATATCCAGCTTTTGCATAATTTCTCCCCTACCAGGTCACAGTCCCCCACATAAAACTTCTGCAGTGCCTCCTCGTGGCCCCCCAGGGGGAAAACGGGGCCCCTGGCGGTCCCAGGCAAAAATCTGGGGGATTTTCGGAGCAGAAGGAGGGCCCCAAAGGGGACGGAGTTATGGCCCCCCCGGTGTGGGACACCCCTGGCTTCGGTTTCCAACTCCCGCCCCCCAGCCCCCTGGGGTAATGGGCGGGGTCGGGGGAGGGGGCCTTTGCCAGTCCCCCTCCCCCCCAAAAGACCCTCTGGCAACAACCGAAAAATAAATGGAAATGTGGGGGGGGGGGTGTTGTCCCTCCCAAACCCCCCAAGTAAGGCGGCTTTTGGGGCCCGCTTTGGGGGGGCAAATGTCGGGGGCAGGATTTTTGGGAAGAAGGGGTTAAATGTCCCCCCTGTGCCCCGGGAGGCACCAACCCACCATGAAAACTTGTAGGGGGGAAAACCCCGGGAACCCCCCAGGGGGGATAGGCGGTTTACACACCTGCCGACCCCCTTTATTTGGGGGGGGGTCGGCAGAGGGGGGCGGGCCCCCCGGAGTGCCACCTTTAGGCCCTTTAAACTCAGGCCCTGCTTTTCCCCCTAGGCGCTTGGAAAAATCCGGTCCTTTCAGTAGGATGAGCGGTTACCTTTTGCATTTCGGGAAATTTAAAACGACTGGGAGTTTAAAGGGGGCTGCCCTCTCAGAGGGGGGAGAAGCCCCGGTAGCAGCACGATTAAAGCTCGGGCACCTTTTATGGTAGGCCCTACGATGGTCACCACCTCCGGGTGTAACCATAGCCATTCCATCGACTTTAGCCCGCGGGAGTCGAGGTTTCCCCCGGTTTTTATGAGCGTATTTGTTGGGATTTAGACTTTAAACATGTTTTGGGTTCTTGTCTTTTTGTGTATACACTCCTACCCCGATGTATAAAAAATTGATGTGAAAAAGGCGTTCTACCCCCAAAATACATCCCTGGAAGACGATTGTCCCCCGGGGAGGGCATTCGCATTGTTCTGGGGACTTTATTGGGTATCCCTGGGGCCGGCGGCTACGAGATGTCTGCGGCCCCCATGGCCCCTGGGGCTGGGTCCCAGCCCGCGAGAATACCTCCTTCCAGGGGCTTTTTCTAGGTCCCCGAAAAGAGGATCCTTTTGGGCCCCGGTTTCCCGCACTTCAACCCGCATCGCTGGACTTGGACCCCCCCATACAGGGACGGGGGCCCCAAATGAACGACCAAAAATTTTTATTAGCACGCCATGGAGGATCCTCCAGAAAATGCAGGGGTTTTCCGGAGTGCTGGAGTTCGGGGGCACCCACCCTAGGCTGCTTGTGGTACCCTGCGGGTTTAAATTTTTAAACTCCCCGTCCTCCATTTCCCCCCCTAAGGGGTTTCACTTGGGGCCCAAATAAGGGGGGAGTGTGCCCCTGGGGGTTCCCCCGGGGAGTCTCTGACCCCTTCCACAGAAAAACCCGCAACCTTATGGACCCCCGTTGCTCTGGGAGGGTTTTTCAAAACGCGTAACACTCGAAGCAGCTCCCGGGTACATTGGGGTTTCGCCCCGGACAAGGGAGAATACCATCTCCCTGGGGACATTGAGGCCCCTTAAGGGGGTCGCAAGGCTCAGCTGAATGGGAATCAAATCTTTTCCCTCGTTTCCCTGGTGGCAAAGGGGTTTGGGTACTGCTGAGAATGGGCAAGGGAAAAGTCCAAACGGATTCTGCTGAGGGGGCGAAGGCCATTCTTGGTAAAAAGGGCCTTCGCCCTGCCTACCAAACCCCGAGAAAACTGAAAACCCCAAGGGCCCCCCTCACAATGATGCAGTCCGATCACGGGGTGGACGGATCACTCAGATCATGTTGGGGTTCGTGAATTTGGGCTGAGTATTTTGAACAGTTGTAAAAGGTGGGCCCTAAAAAGTTTGCTTGGATGCAAGCGATGTAAGTGCCTGTGCCCCCCGGGCCCCCCCATCAGCGAGGAACCTCTTTCCCTAACAGAGGGTTAGGCTGGCGATTTCCAAACTGAAGAGTGGGGAAAACTGCAGGCATAAGGAATCCCCGGGTGAAAGCTTTAAGGCTGGGGGTGAACCGATTTGGCTCGGGGGCCCGCATAAAGTCCTGACTGCCATGTTTGGGAGTTGGTACCCCTTCCCCCCCGACCGCTGAGGGGCGTGGTTTATTTCCCCCTCTGGAAAGGGGGAAAAAGGGGATCGTTGGGGCTGTAGCAAATACCATGGATTCACTGCTCAGCATACCAGGGAAGGTTTTTTCGCCCCCCTTTCGAAACGGATCCGAAAAATACTGAGGCATCCCGAGGCCCGGGGGAAATCTGGATTTTCTCCTGGCAAGTTTCCCCAATAGACCGTTACTAGCGTTCGAGTAAACCCGTGGAAAAGCCGTCGTGGGGGTTGGTCGTGGGTTTCTTTCAAACCTAAATCGACCTCAAGAAAAGGGGTCGACTCGGGGCATCAGGGAAACGGTTTTGGGAGATTTCCCGAGGGTTAAAGGGGAATTCCACACAGAAATTTTTGGCCTGATGGGAAGCCTTAACTGGTAAACCCAAAAATGCTGTAAAGTGTTGGGGGGGGGTATGTCGAACTTCTTCCCCGTTAATTCAGGGGGAGGCAAGGCTGGGTCCTTGGACCAACCCCTTTTTACCAAATTTTTATGGGCTGGGTAATGGGCCCGAGCTACAAGCCAAAATCAGTGCGAGCAAAAACTAGGGAATATTAAGGCTCAGACCTTGGAAATTTGCCCACGATGTTGCCATCCTATCTGGAAATCCCCTTTTAAAACACTTGTGGCGGCTATTTATCATTTAGAATGAGGAAAAAACCCCAGGCCCCAGAGGTTCCCCCTTGGGCCAAGACCCGATTTAGGACTTTGGGGGGCCGGGTTTGGAGAACCCTTCAGGGCGATCCTGCTTTTCAGCCCAGGACGTTTAAGTCCAAAAAAGTTTTACATACCTTGGTAGCGTAAAATCCATACCTCTGGGGGTTTTCAACCAAGGGAAATCAGAGACCTATTTGGGCTGGCAACAGGGGCCCTGAACTCGATCAAAAAGAGCGTCCCGGAGATGTCGGTGCCCATGAAGGGGGACCAAGCGCGTTTTTCAAGGCCTTGATACTGCCAGTTTTGCTCTATGGAAGCGAAACCTGGGGGCTATCCCCGTGTCCCCTTTGGGGTCTCTTCTTTATGCCTTTTGTAACAAGTCCCTTCGCCCCGGGTCATGGGGGACAGTTTGGGGAGGGCCATGTTTCCAACCCCGGTTTCACCGTGAGACTGGCATGGGACCCCGTTACTTGCATAATCCCCGGGGTCGGGCCCAAATCAGCTTTTAAAGGCCACCTAGCTCGCTTTTTTTATGGACGGGCCCTGCCCATCAGGTTGTTTCCCCGCGGACAACCCCGGGGAGAGGGGGAAAATGTGGGACGAAACCCAGGAGATCTGGTTTTGGGAGCTCGACGATACCTGTCGGGGAGAAATTTGAGATGGGGGCCCGTGTGCCTGCCCGGGACTCGCCTCGAGGGGTCCCCCGTGCTGGAAGCGAAGGGTTTGGGTGGGGGCCCTGCGCCCCTGTTCCCGGGGGTTACCCTTGATTTATGATGATGAGATGATGTATCTATTTTTTATCCCTCTCTCTCTCTATATATATATATACATGTGTGTGTGCGTGTGTGTGGGTTTGTGTGTGTGTTTTGTTTTTTGATTTTTGTGCGTGTGTGTTTTATGGTTAAATTATAAAATATAATATATATATATATTTAAAAAATATATATATATTTTACATTATATGTAAAATATAGAGAGGAGAGGGTTTTGAAAAGGGGAGAGAGGGAGAAGAGAGAAAGAGCTCCCTACATACATATATATATATAATTTTAAAATATATATTTTAAAATATTTTATAAATATATATTTAATTAATATATATAACCATATATGTATTCCTGTTAATATTGTTTACTAAAATGGATAACATTATGGAAAAAAAAACCCACAATAAAAAAACTGGGCTACCCTGGTCATGTTCTCGACGCGCTTATCAAGGCACGGGTACCTTTACCCCGACTCTCCCCCCTAAAAAAATCCTCACCGCCCGTCCTCAGCCCGCCCTCAAATGAGGAAACCTACTCTCTCCGTCGCCCCCTTCACCCTCTTAAAAATGCGGGGTCTTTCCCCAGTTTTAACCCTTCTCCGTCCCCAACCGGGCATATAGGGGGTCCCCCTATGCGGGTTTTTGGCCCCTGTGATAAGTAGTTTTGGCCCAAACAGGCGCCAGTCTTACCAAACGTCTGTTTTCAACATAAGTACGCTGATCCAGGGGGCAAACAAAAACGCCCTCTTTTTCCATCCCCCGGGGCCTGGCCCTCGATGGACTGGTCAGCAGCGCGGATTGTTTTTTCCTTCCCCCCGAGTCCAAATCCCGCAGACTGGGGAAACTTTTCCCCTTTTAAAACGGGTGCCTAAAATTTAACTTGAACCGCGGCTTTTTCCCCCTGCTTTATAGTCCCTTGCTTCCCATATCCTCCCCCTTTTACCCTATGCCGGGCCCCCCGGGCTAGTCCGGCGATCCTCCGACCGATGTAACCTCCTCTGTTTCGTTCGTCGTCCCCCACCTGCCCCGTGTTTTCCCCCAAAAGTTGCCCCCTCCTCTCTCTCTTTTATTAAACCCCCCCCTCTTCCTTTCCTCTTCAGACCCCGAAGATGGGAAACCCGGGGGGATTTCAAAAGGGAGTCTCCTTTCCCCTAAATCAAATTCTTGTTTTTGTGGGTTTTTCTTCCCCTTTTATCAGCCCGGAAGAGTGTTTTGCCCATTCATACAAACATACATACATACATTAAAATAAAATAATATATATATATAAAAATATATATTATTTTTTATAGATTAAATAATTTTAAAAACATTTAAAAAAAAAAAAAAAAATTTATAATATTATATATATAAAAAATTTTTATATATATTTTATAAATATTATATATGTTTTGTGTGGTGTTGGGGTGTGGTTTGTGTGTGTGTGTTTTCTGTGGGGTATTTAAAATTGTATCAAAAAGAAAACAAACCCATATAAATTTAAAAAAAAACCAACCCCCACCCAAAACCCCACATAAAATATATGTGTGTGAGTGGTGTGTATTATATATATATATATTATATATATTTTATATTAATATATATATATAATTTTATATATATAATATTATATATAAAATGTGTATATATATTATTTTTATATATATATTATATCTATATATATATAATATTTTATATATATATATATTTCAGAGAGAGGAGAAAGAGATACCTATGTATATGTGTTATATTTAAAAAATATATATGCATATCTAAATTTTATAATATATATATATTAAAAATATATATATTATATATATATATATATATATATATATATTTTATACATATATACGTGTGTGTATGTGTGCGTATACATACATATATATATAAAGATAGATAAAAAGATCACACAAAATTATATATAATATATATAATTATAAAATATATATATAAAATATATATATTATAAAAATACATATAGGTATTTATACGTATTATATATAAACATATTTTGTAGTATACATATATACCTATAGACAATATAATGTATATTATATATATATATATAAAATATATATATATATATATATATAATATATATATGTATATATATTAATATAGTATATACAATCATATATATGTATATATTGTTTGTGTTATTTGTGGTTGTGTGTAGGTATGTTGTGTCTTTCTTTTCAGTCTATATAAAATAACCCATCATTTAATAGAATTAAAATATATTATATATTATAATATATATATATATATATATCTTTACATATACCAACATATATATAAAATTATAAAAATTTTATATATATATATATATTATTTTACAATCTATATTACATATATGGGCCGCGGGGGCGATGGTTAGAGCGTCGGACTCCAGACTTCACGACGGCAATCTGATTCGAGGTTGAGTCCCCGGCCGCGCGTTTTTCCTTGGCAAGGAACTTCACTCGATTGCCTACTACCACTGTGTGCCAAGCCAGCCAATCAGTGCGGTAAATAGAGTTTGTGACTCGATAAAAACACCGGGGGAAGGCAATGCAAACACCGCTCTAAATTCCCAAAGAAAAATCATGGAAACCCATGATCGTAAAGCGCGGTGGCCGAAATGGTTTAGAGCTCGGACTGTCACGAGGGCAATCTAGTTCAAGGTTCGAGTCCCCGGGGCCGGCGCGTTTTCCCCTTGGCAAGGAACTTAACCTCGAATGCCTACCTAGCCACTGGGTGTCCAAGCATCCAAGTCAGTGCTGGTCCCACCCGGGAAAATAGAGAGATGATTACCTAAAAAGGTAACACCGCACTCTCCCGTGGAAAGGACTGAGGACTCAGAGCATGACAACATGAAAACTACATAAGTATCATGCTGTGACCCGGGCGGCT
>NW_023663016.1:40000-53186 GCF_015228065.2 Penaeus monodon
ACACACACACACACACCACAACAATATTATATATATACAATCATTTATAATATTATATGCAACCTCCTCGCTGAAGGAGGATGGACAGGTTTTTCTCGAGGGGGAAAAAAAGAATGGATAAATAAGGGGTCGTGGGGGTTAAACAGGCGGTCCATACAACTGAGTAAATGTATTAAGATCTCATCTTAATGCCCGATTTATAATTACAATTATATTTTAAAAATTATATATATATATATAATAAAAATAATATTTATTATACTAACTAATATAAATTTAAAATATATATATATTAATATAATATATATATATAAAAATAAAATAAAAAAAACCCCACGCAACACAGTGTGGTAGTTTGTGTGTGTCGGTTTGGGGGTATGTCTTTGTATGGTGTGGTGTAATTTTATTTAAAAAATATTTTTATATATATATAAATATATAATATATTTAATAATTATATATAAAATTTTAAAAAAAATTTATAATTTGTTTTTTTTTGATTTTTTATGTTCCTCTGTGCGTTTTTAAGAGTAATTTTTAACCAAAACCTAACCAAAACCCAATAACCTAAATAAACCTATTTTAATAAAATAAAAAGTAAAATATTTTAAATAAATAAAATAAATAAGTATATTTTATATATAATTATATATTATATATATTTTATATATATATTATAATATATATATGTATAATTCCTAAAGAGAATTCAAACAAAAATTTTATAAATTGGAGATAGAAGATGAGGAAGATATATTTTTTTTAAAAATAGTAGAAATTTTTTTCAAAAATGCCAATATTATTAAAAAATGGATAAATGTATAAGAAATATATATAAAATAATAAAATAAATTTAAAAATATAAATAATTTTTAAAATAAAAAAATACAGAGTAGATAGATAAAGGAAAAAATAATAGATAATAAAAAAAAAGGAAAAGAAAAGATATATTTTATATATTATTATTTATTATAAAAAAAATATATTTATATTATATATATATAATATATAAAATATAATATATATATATATTTAACATAATTTCATAAAATAATACCAAAACAACAAAAACAAAAACCCAAAACCCAAAAAACCCCCCAAACCCAAAAAAAAAATATATATATTATATAATATATTTTATTATATATATATATTAAAATAATTTTTTTTTTTTTTTTTTTCGGGGGGGGGGGGGGGGCCCCCCTTTTTTTTTTTTTTGGGGGGGGGTGGGTGTGTTTTTTGTGTTGGGGTTTTGTGTGTTTGTGGTGTGGGTGGTTGGTGGGTTTGTTTTGGGTGTTGTTGTTGTGGGTGATTTTTATGTGATTATTTATGTATTATAAAATTTTATAAAAAAATTTTATTTTTAATTAAATTTATTAAAATTTAAAAAAAATTTAAAAAAAAAAAAAAAAAAAACCAAAAACACAAAAAACACAAACAAACAACACAAAACAAACACACACACACACAACAACACACCCACACACCAAAAAAAACAAATTATATAATTTTATATATTATTTTATATTTAATTATTTAAAAATTATATCTTATATTCAAAAATCATATATTTCATATATATTCGTATATATGTATACTATCTATCTATATAATAATGTACATTTTATATATATATATATATATATATATATATATATTATATAATATATATTATGTGTTGTGTGGGGGTGTGTGTTTTTGTGTGTGTGTGGGGTGTGTGTGTGGTGTGTGGTGTGTTGGGGTTGTGTGTGTTGTGTGTGTGTGTGTGTGTTGAATTATTATTATAATATATATTATATGTATAGAATATATATATACATTAATATATAATATATTATATATATTATATATATATAATATACTAATAATATATATAAAATAAAAATATAATGTTGAGTCTGTGTGCACGCGTTGATATAAATAACCCCTTTTCAAACACACAAAATGTATGTATAAATAAATCATAGTAATAAAAAATAGATATAAATGTGGTAAATTTTTATCTATTCTATATCTATATCTATATATCTATCTATCTATCTATCTATCTATCTACCTATTTTCTATCAATATATCTATCTATATATCTTATCTATTATACATATATATACTTTTATATTTTATATATATTTTTTATATATATATATATATATATAATATATAAAAAATTTTATTATAATTAAATAAATATATTTTATTTATATATATATTATATTATAATTATATATATTATAATAATATAATATTATATATATATATATATATATATATTATATATATTTTATATATATAATATATAATTGTGTGAGTGTGTGTGTGTGTGTGTGTTGTGTGTGTGCGTATGTTGTATATGATATGTATAGACAAATATATATATATCTATATATCTATATCTATCTATCTATCTATTATCTATCTATCTATCTATCTATCTTTTATATTATATATATATATATATATGTATGATATAATGAATATTATAGTATATGCTAACAAACGTAATTTAAAAAATATAATATATATAGATAGATAGATAGTAGATAGATGATTAGATAAGTATGCATAGATTATAGTAATTATAATATATATATATATATATATATAATTATATATTATATATATATATAATATATATACATATGTATTAAAAATAAAAGAAAAAAAAATTTTTTAATAAAATATAAAAAATATATTTTAAAAATATAAATATATTAAATAATATATAATATAATTATATTAAAATTTTTTTACTAAAAAAATAAATTTTATAAAATATTAAAATATAAAATAAAAAAAATAAATAAAATTTTAGATATTTTTAAAAATTTTTTAACATTATACGAAAATTTATAAATTTATATATAAATATTATATATTTTTTTATATATATATTTAAAAATTTAAAAAAGATATTATTATAATTTATAAAATATATATATATATATATTTAAATATATATATAATATATAATATATATATAATTATATATATATATTAAACAAATATAAATATTTTTAAAATAAATTAATATCTATATATAAATTATATATTATATATATATATAAAAATATTATATATAAATAAAATTTTTTATATATATATATTATATAAAATAATGTATTATAACCCCAAAAGAAAAAAAATATTTTTTTTTAATTATAAAAAATTAATATATTTTTATATAATTATATAATAAAAAAATATAAATATATATATTATAAATATATATTTTAAAATATATTTAAACAAAAACACACACACCAAAAATAAAAAAAACCAAAACAAAAAAAATATTATATATATATATATATATATATTATATATATATATATAATATATATTATTAATATATTATTTGATTGCTTACCAAAAACAAACCCTTTAGTTTAATTTATTATTTAATTTTTTTTTAATTTGGTTTAGCAATTTTAAATTGTTTAGGAAAGAGGATAGGTTTTTTTAGGTTTATGTTGGTTTAGGATAGGTTTACGTTAGGTTTAAGTTAGTTTAGGTGGTTTTTGGTTATGTTTTTGGGGGGGTTTAGGTTTGGTTTGTTTAGGTAAGGTTAGGTTTAGGTTAGGTTTAGGTTAGGGGTTTAGGTGGGTTTGGTTTAGGTTAGGTTTTAGTTAGGTTTAGATTGGTTTTGGGGTTTGGTTTAGGTTAGGGTTTGGTTAGGTTTTAAATTTGGTTATGGTTTTTTTAAGGTTAGGGTTTGGTTAAGTTTAAATTTAGGTTAAGGTTAAGGTTTTGGTTAAGGTTTTTGGTGTAGGTTAGGTTTTCGTTAAGTTTAGGTTAGGTTAGTTGATTAGGGTTTTAAAATAGGGGATTTGGGTTGGTTTTGTTGATTTTGGTTAGGTTTTGGGTTTGGTTTTGGAAGTTTAGGATATGTTTGGTTAGGTTTTTGGTTTGGGTTTTGTTAGTTTAGGGTTTGGTTTAGGTTAGGTTAGGTTTTGGGGTTTGGTATGTTTAGGTAGGTTTTGGTTTTGGCTTAGGGGAGGTTTTTGGTTAGGGTTTTGGTTGGCTTGGTTAGGTTTTGGATAGTTTAGGTTTGGGTTTTGGTTTAGATTTAGGTTTGGTTTAGGGTTTGGGGGTTTGGGTATTTTTGGAATGTTAGGTTAATTTTTGGGATGTTTAGGGAGTTTAGGTTATGTTTTGGTTTTGTTTAGGTTAGGTTTAGGTTTTGGGTTTTGGGTTTTGGTTTTTTGGTAGGTTTAAGTTAGGATTATTTTGGTTAGGGGTTTGGTTTGGTTAGGTTAAAGGGTTTGTTTGTTAGGTTAAGGTTAGGTTAGGTTTAGGTTAGGGTTTTAGGTTAGGTTTGGTTAGGGGTTGGTTGGTTTTGGTAGTTAGGGTTTAAGTAGGTTAAAGGTTAAGTTGGTTGGTTTAGGTTTTGGGTTGGTTTGGGGTTTGGGTTTGGTTAGGTTTTTGGTTAGGTTTGGGGTTTTGTTCGTTAGGTTTGGGTTAGGTTGGGTTAGGGTTTTTTGGTTTGGGTTTGGGGTTTGGTTTAGGGTTTGGTTAGTTTTGTTGGTTGGGTTTAAAGGGTTTTGTTTAAGGGTAGGGTTTAAAAATTTGGTTAAGTTAATTTTTGGGAGGTTAGGTTTAAGGTAAGGGTTTGGTTAAAGGTTTTTAAATTAGGTTTTGGAGGGTTGGTTAGTTTTTGGTTGGTTTGGTTAGTTTTGGGTTAAAGGTTTTTTGGTTTGGTTTGGATTGGTTTTGGGTTAGGTTTTTGGGGTTTGTTTGGTTTGGGTTTGGGTTAAATTTAAAATTAAGGTAGGTTTGTTGGTTAAAGGTTAGGTTTTGGTTTTGGTTTGGTAGTTAGGTTAAGTTGGTTTGGTTTGGGTTTGGTTGGGTTTGGGGTTGGGTTTTTTTTAGGGGGAAGTTTTTTTAGTTTTAGGTTTTGGATATTATTTTTTTTTTTTTTTTATATTTTAAATTAAATTTGGTAGGTTTTTTTTTATTATATTATTTTAATTTTTTAATATTTTTTTAATTTATTTTTTAATTTAAAACACTTTAAAAAAGATAAACCCACCAAACAAACACAACCAAACAAAAATTATTATTAAATTTCTATATTTTTATATAAATATAAAAATATTATTTTTATATAATAATATATATATATATATATATAAATATATTATAATATATAATATATAAAAAATACAAAAACAAAACTAAACCCCCCAAAAACCCCAAAACCCCCAAAACAAAAAAAAAAAAAAAAAATTAATATATACATATATAATAATAATATATATATGTAGTATAATTTTAAATAGTATAATATATAATATTTTAATATATATATATATAATATATACATTATATATTAATGTATATATTTTTATATTTATCATGTAAAATATATATGTATAATATATAATTATATGTATATATTACATATATATATATATATATAATATATATAATATATATATGTGTGTGTGTGTGTGTGTGTGTGTGTGTGTTGTGTGTGTGTGTTGTGTGTGTGTGTGTGTGTGGTGTGTGTGGTGTGTGTGTGTGTGTGTGTTTGTGTTCTATTATATGTTTGTATTTATATTGTATTGATGTATATTATATATATTAATATATATATATATAATATAAGATGAAATATTTATATAGTATATTTAAAAATGAATTTATAAAACTTAAATATATTATATGCATATATATATAAAAATATATAAAATATATATATATATATATATATATATATTATATATATATATTTATATATTATATATATATATTATATATATATATATATATAGTATGATTTTTGTTATGTGTGTGTGTGTGTGTGTGTGTGTGTGTGTGTGTGTTTATGTGTGTGTCACATATATATTATGTAATTATTTATAAATTAATTTTTATATATTAAATATACATATTCATATTAATCTATATATCATATTATACATAATATATATACATATTATATAATATTATATACTAATATTATAATAATATATATATAATATATATTATATACATTATAATATACTACATATATACATGCATATATGCATATATATATACATACATATATGCATACATATACATAAATATATGCACATCATAATGCACACATATATGCACACATATATGCATACATATATATACATACATATATGTATACATTAATGCATACATATATACATACATAATACTACATAGATACATACATAGATACATACATATTATAAATATATATAATATATATATACATACATATATACATAACTATTATACATATATATACACATATATATACACCATATATACATTAATATACATATATATTCATATATATAGGAATATATATGTATATGTATTTATATATTGTTATAAGTATATATATATCTATATATATATATATTATATATATATATATATATATCTATATATATAATATATATATATATATATACATATGTATATATTGATAATGTATGTATATATATTATATAATTATATATGTAAATAATATTATATACATTTATATAATATAGATATATTATATATAACAATACATAATATATAATCATACCATACACACACACACATACAACACACAACACCACATACACGCATAAATAATACACAAACACACAACACACCAATAACAACACACATCACACACACACAACCACACACACACCAATAAAAATACAATAATATATTATATATTATATATATATTATATATATAAATATAATTATTATATATTACATATATATTATATATATATGAGAATTATATATATATACTATATATGTATTATTATATTATATATTATATTATATAGTTTGTGTGTTGATTTTGTGTGTGTGTATCATATATTTGTATATATATATATTATTATATATATATTATATATATCCATCACACACACACACACAATCAAAACACACTACACGCACACAAATACACCACACACACACATACACACACCACACACAAACACACACACACACACACAACACACACACAAAACACACACACACACACAAATATAATATTATATATATATATATAAATATCTATTATATATATACATATATTATTTATTAATATATACTTGTATATATAATTTGTGTGTGTGTTGTGTGTGTGGTGTGTGTGTGGTGTGATACTATATGTGGTATATATTGTTATATATAATATATATATTATTATATATATATTATATATATTATACATATATATCCATTATAGTATGTATTTAATATATCTATATATTATTTATCTATATATATATATGTATATTATATATATTATATTATATATATATATATATATATATATATATATATATATATATATATTTATAATAATATATATTATACACACACATGGAAGAAGACACACAAGCAAAACACACCAAAAAACAAACACACATATACGTGTTTACTTATATACATAGATAGATAGATACATGCATACATAGACAGATATATAGGTAAATAGAAAGAGAGACATAGAAAAATAGATAGAAATATATGTATATATAAAGACAGATAGATAGATAATATAAAATATACCATAAGTGTACATAAATACATAGATAGCAATATACTTTTTATATAGGTATATATATATATGTGTATTTTTGTGGGTGTGTGTGTTTTTGTGTGCGTGTGTGTGCATGTATATGTTTATATCTATTGTTGCATAAGCTTTAGCCCCTGAACAGTGAAACCCGATTATTAGGAATACAAAATTATTCTTATGATTAATGTAGGTGTCAAAACCATTTTAGTTAAAATATAAGCACGAGCTCAGTTCTTTTCTCATTTCATTTGATGATTTCATCAGAAGTTCATTTATGTCACTCCATAATTACATTTACGTATTTCTTTGATTCATGTTATATTATATAATTTATTCGATAGTCATAGGCATTGCTGCCTAAATTTCTTTACATATTTTATTATTTATAATAATATACCAAATTCATTAATCATACAATAATGATGTAAAGTGAGAAAGAAGAGAAATTTTGGTGACATTTGATGATTATTATTATATAATTTTTCATTTTATTGTCATTATTAAACAATATTATTATATAAATTTTTATTATTATTATTATTATTATAATTATTATATTATATTATATTTTTATTTTATATTATTTTTATATTTTTTTATTTTTATTATTATTTAAATATTGCCAAAAATATATTTATAAATGAATATAAAAACTTAAAAAATAATAAGTATAATAATAATAATACTAATCGTTATAATATTTTTATTAATATTTTTATTTTATTATTATATTATTATTTTTTTACTTTTAGTATAATTGTAAAATAATTATTATAACAGTAATAATGAGTAATAACGATATTTAATTTTAAAAAATGATAAATAATTTATTTCAAAAGTTATTATTGTTATTATTATTGTAGTTTTATTAGTATAGTTGTAAAAATAATATTTAACGCAATATTGCAATAATAATGATAAAATTGCTAATGATATAATAATTGCAATAATGATGATAATGAAGATGAAAATTAATATGATGATAATGTATATAGATAAATGATGATAACAGATAATAATGATAAAAATATAATAATAATAAAAATGAAAAAAAATTATAGTAAAACGGATAATTTAATTTTACCCTTTTATTAACTATAATTTTTTTTTAAATTTTTAGGGAATAATTAAGAATTACCAGAATTCTTAATCATACAAAAATGTGAAATAGAGAATTTGGATAACATTTGATGATTATTAAAATTATTACTATTATCATTTTTTATTTCATTAATATTATTATTATTATTATATTATATATTATTATTATATTTATTATTATTATTATTATTATTATTATTTTAAATTATTTTTAATTTATTTATATATTTATTATACATTATTGATTTTATTATATTAATTTAAATTTTAAATTTTATATTATGAAAAATTATTTTTCACTTAATAATAAAAATATAATAAAAATAAATAAAACTCATATAATAATAATAAAAATAATAAATAATAATATAATATAATAAAAAATAATATATATAATAATACTTATCGTTATAATATTGTTATTAATATTAAATTTTTGTTTATTAAATTTTTATTATTTTTTTACTGATAGGATAATTTTAAAAATATTATTTAACGTAATAATTACATAATAACGATTTTAATTAAATAATGATTTAAATCTTATTATAAAACTAATTATTTTTATTATATTGTTATTACTATAATATTGTATTGTTATTACTATAGTTGTAAAAAATATATTACAAATCAATAATTCCAAATAATGAAAATTATATTATAACTTCAATAATTGCAAATAATGATGATAATAATTGCAAAATATGTGATAATGTTGATGATAATTTTATTGATGATAACGATAATAATGATAAAAATCAAAGATAATAAATGAATATAACAGGAATTATGTCCATATATAATAAGAAGGTTAAAGAAAAAAATCCCAAAGTCGAAAAACGCAAAATCTAAACGAGAATAGCCTTTTTGAGAGTCCCTCCGAAATGACTTTTTTTTTATTATTTTTTGATTTGGAATTATTACAGTAAAATAATAAATTTCCAGAAAATTTATTAATCATGAACAATAATGATATAAAAGTTTAGAATAAAGATAATTTGGATAACATTTGATGATTATTAATATTATTACTTTAATTATTATTTTATTAATTTTTTATTATTATTTTTATTATTTATTATATTATTATTATATATTATTATTATTATTATTATTATTGTATTATATTATTATTATTATTATTTTATATTATTAAATAAAAATAATTATTTATTATTAAAAAAATAAAATTTTTAAAAATTTTATTTAAATTTTAGTATTATTCCCAAAAAAATTTTTAGAACTCTATTAAAAAAAAATTTTAATATATAAGTTAATAATAATAAACTAATGTTTTTAATATTTTATAATATTATTATTTTATTATTATCATTATTATTAAATTTTTTTAGTAATAATTAAAAATAATTATTATAACATTTTATAATAAATTATATAACAATTTTTAAATTAAATTTAAAATTTAAAGATATTAATAAATTTATAAAAAAATTATTATTGTTATTATTTGGTTATTACTAAATTATATAAATTTTTTTTAAATTAAAAATTTTTTTAAAATATAATTTTTAATAAAATACAAAATAATTCCAATAATAATATAATAATTGCAATAATGAGATTAATTAAAAATTCAAAATTTTTAAAATGATTTATGATAAAAAGATGAAAATAATGATAAAATAATATATAATAAATTTATATGAAAAATAAATTTATATAATAATTAAAATATAATTAAAGTAAAAAATATTCCAAAATTTTAAAACCCTTTCAAAATTATTAAAAAAACCTTTTTAAGTAATCCAAAATTCGTTTTTTCTCATTTATAATTTGGATTATTATAATTATTATTATAATTACCAAATTTTATTAAATTTATAAATATATATAAAAGTTAAATAAAATTTATAACATTTATATATTAAATATTATTACTTTATTATTATTTTATAATATTTCAATATATATTATTTAATTTAAAATAATAATAAAATAATTAATATAAAATATTTAATTTTTATATAATTATTATTAATTGTTTTAAAAATATTTTTAAAAATTATTAATAATTTCTTTAATTTTTAAAAATAATTTAAAAATATATTACAACTCAATAAAATAATAAAAAAATAAAAAGTTAAAATAAAATAATGTATAATATAGTTATTAATATTAAATTTTATTTTATCTTTAATTTTAGGGTATATAATTACAAAAAAAATTAATTAAATTTTTAAAAAATGTAATAATTACAGAAAAGATTTTAAATTAATTTAGTTATTATTATAAAACTTATTATTGTTTTTTATTTTTATTTTATTTGTTTTTTTATTATATTATTAAAATATATATTATAATTGAATATTAATAATTAATGATTTTAATTAATAATGATATAATAATTCATTTTATAATTTTTATTATATATGTTATATTATTATAAATATATTAAAAATTAATATTTAAAATAATAAAAAAATTGTCATTATAAAAATATAAAGTAAAAAAAATTAAAAGTGAAAAAAAAAATCTAACGAAATAAATTTTATATAATTCAATTTTTACGTTTCTTATTTTTATGATTTTGCAAATTATTAGTAAAAATGATAAAATTACAAGAATTCATAATTATAGAAATATGATTATAAAATTAGAATAAAAGAATTTGAAACTTATTAAATTTAAATTTTTATTACTTTTATTTATTTTTATAAAAAAAAAATATATAATATTAATATTAAATTTTTATTATAATATAATTAAAAATTTTTATAATATTATTATAAATTTTATATTATTATTAAAATTATTAATATAAAATTAAAATTATTATTATTATTTTATATAATATTTTATAATTATATTTAAAAATTAAAAATTGCCAAAATTTATTTTCTTAATACAAAATTAATAAAATTTTAATATATTTTACTAAAAATTAAAAATATAAAAAAGGATAAAATTTAATAAAAAATTTTATATTATATATTATTAATATCTTATAATTTTTTTATTATTATTTTTTTATTATTTTAAATTTTTATTATCTTTATTGTAATTAATTGTAAAAATAATTATATCAAGTAATAAATTAACAAAAAAATATTAATTAGAATAATTTTTTAAAATATATTATATTTTAAAAACTTATATTTTTTATATTTTTTATTAAATATTATTAGTATAAACAATAAAATTAATATAAATTAATTAATTTCAATAATGAAAATAATAATTGTAATAATTTTATAAATGTTTATTTTAAATGATGATGATTATGAAAGATTTAAAAATGATGATAAAGATAATATTTATGATAATAAAAGGAATTGTGTCAAAAAATAAAAAAAAAATTTAAAAAGAAAAAAAAAAGTAAAAAAAAGGGCAAAATCAAAGAAAATAGCCTTTGGATAACTCAAAAAGATTTTTTTTTTTCATTTTAGATTCTAAAATTATTAGGGAATAATGATAAAATTACAGAAATTCATTAATCATGCAAAATGATGAAAAAATGAAAAAGGAAATTTTTTAACATTGATGATTTTTAATATTTTTACTATTTTTTTTCCCCCCCCCCCCCATTATTATTATTTTTTTACATTATTATTATTATTATTATTTTTATTATTATTATTAAATTATTATTATTAAATTTTTATTATATTATATTTTTATTACTATTTTATATTTTTAATATTATTTTATTATTATATTATTATTATTATTATTATTTATTATTTTATTTTTAAATTTTTTATTTTTTTATTTTATTATTTTATTATTATATTTTTAATTAAGTTTTTTGCCAAAAAAATTTATAATGTAAAAAAAAAATAATAATAAAAAAAGTAAAATTATAATAATATAATTTTATAATATTGTTTTTTTTAATATTTTATTGTTTTTATTACATTATTATTTTTTTTGTGTAGAAATTTTAAAAAATTTTTATAACAGTAAAAATTACAGAAAAACGAAAATTTTTAAATATGATAAAAAAATTATTTAAAAAAGTTATTTTTTTATTATTTTATACTAATTATTTTATTTTATTAGTATAATTAAAAATATTATTATAACTAAAAAAAAAAAAAAAAAAAAAAAAAAAAAAAAAAAAAAAAAAAAAAAAAAAAAAAAAAAAAAAAAAAAAAAAAAAAAAAAAAAAAAAAAAAAAAAACTTTCAAAATTTTAAAAAATTTAAGAAAAAGTTTAATTTAAAAATTGGGTTTTTTTTTTTTTTTTTTTTTATTTTTTTTTTTTTTTTTTTTTTTTTTTTTTTTTTTTTTTTTTTTTTTTTTTTTTTTTTTTTTTTTTTTTTTTTTTTTTTTTTTTTTTTTTTTTTTTTTTTTTTTTTTTTTTTTTTTCGGGGGCTTTTTTTTTTTTTGGGAAAAAATTTTTCTTTTTTTTTACCGGGGGGTTTTAAAAAAAATATAAAAAAGGGGAAAAAATCAATAAAAAACCAAATTTTTTTTTTTATTTTTTTTTTTTTTTTAAAAAATTCATAAAATTTAAATTTTTCCTTTCAAAATTTTTTTAGCCCCTTTTTTTAATTTTATCATTTTAT
>NW_023663017.1:2500-5000 GCF_015228065.2 Penaeus monodon
TTCGTTTTTTTTTTCGCCCCAGTTAATACACATACTCGTCTGAAAACCCACATTTCAAACTTTTGATTTTTTCTTGTCTATTTTTTCAGCCCCCAACACCAGAACCATATGTGCAATTGGGAAAACTAATGATTTCAATAACCTCCTTTGTCTTTAAGGTAATGTTTTGGTCCTTCCAGATTTATTGAGAGCAATTGGGGGCGTTTTTGGAAATGGTAATTCTTTTTTTTTATCTCCTGTAATCATCATATTTTTAAAAAAAAAAAGCCCCAAAGATAAGTGAACTTTTTTCACATTTTCCCAACCTTTCCCCTTGATTACAACATGTTCATCGTTCATTTCCCGGGTTATCTTCGAATTTTCAGTTTTAAAATTTTCTTGGCTTTAAAGAAAAAATCAGCCTTTTCGTTTCTTTCCTAACTTTATCTAGTAGTTTTTGTAGTTCAATGATACGCTGGAATTAATACTTTGGGCGTATCTTAGTTTTGATATTTGTATCCTCAAACATCTCAGTTCCTTCAAAATTTAAAGACACCTCCATAATTGCTTAGAAAAATATATTAAAAAGGTCCCAGAACAGAATAACCTTGTCGACCCCTTGGGCTTTTCGATCCATTCTGTTAACCCAAAGTGGTTCTTACAGTTGCTTGTTTTGGTCATACATGGCTTTTTTTATTGGATGATGTTTTTTGGGAAAATTTCATTCGTTATGTTACTCCAGGGGAAATATGATCAACAGCACCAAAACCCCTCGATAATCGATGAAACACAGGTATGGGGTTTTTCTGATGTTTCTATTTTTCTCTATGTAAATTTTTAGATTTAGAATCTGTTTCGGGTCCCTTTTCCAGGGCAAAAATCTGCTTGTTCGTCGCAGTTTCTTCTCTAATTTTTAACTTCATTCTTTCAGCAATAATTTTTCAAAAAAATTTTTGCTGCTGTGACTTATAAGAAAATTGTCCTGTTTTGTTGCATGGAGGCGTCCCCTTTTTTTTAGGTAGGGGAGCAAAGACTGTTTTTTCCCCAGTCTTCGGGCCATCTTCTTTTTTCCATTTTTTTGTACAAAGTTTGTAAAAAGAAGTTTTCAACACTTTCGCCAGCATTTTAATTAGTTCTCTTTTTTCATCTTTTCCCCCGGGCTCTTTTATTCTTTAATTCTTTTAGGCTTTTATATTTCGTCTGCAGTGACGGGGGTTTTCATCTTCGCTGTCATTGAGTTAAATTTAAAGTTGTTGTTAGATCTTTATTTTTTTTGTATGGTTTGGGAACAATATTGTTTCCATCTACTTTGCTTCTTTTCCATCACATAAAACAAGCCCATCTTCAGTTTTGATATTCCTTGTGGGTTTTAAAATTTTCGGTAATGTTTGTACCCCTTGGAAGTTTTTTATTGTCTTATTGAAGAACTTTTAAATTTCTCTGGCAATGTTCTTTTAAATTTTTTTCCTTTATCTTGCGCAATAATCTTTAAATATTTGTTTTTTGGTTTTTGAAATTTACTTTTTCAACTGATTATTGATACCTTTGATTTCGGGGCATTTTCTTGTTTCAATTTCACTTAGTGTTCTTTTGTCAAGAGTTTGTGTCGAGCTTTAAAAGGGGGGTTTTGGAGCTCCATTTTTCTGAGTCTTTTTTAAAAAGGGCGAAATTAGTATTTTGGTGGCACTGTTGCAGTCGGCACCAGGTTTTGTCTTGGCATTTTTTATACAACTTTTCCTTTTTTCTGGTTAAAACAAAAAGTAGTCAATTTGGTTGCGTGTTCTTTTGTCGGGTGAAAACCACGTGTACAATGTCTTGGGTGGTGTTTGGAAAAATGTGTTGGCTTAACTAGTTATTTGTATACAAAATTCAAAAAAATCTTCACCCCTTTCATTTATATCTCCAAGGTGAATTTTTTCCATAGATGTCATTTTTTAGATCATTTTTGCCAATTTGGGGTTGGATCTCCCATGATTATTTTTACATCTTGTTAGGGGTTGTGTCTAAAATTTCTTGGGGGAGTTATAAAAAAATCTATTTTTCATCTCTTTCAATCTTGGTTTGGGGCGTACATTGTAAATACTAATGTTATGAGGGGTTTTCTTGTATTTTGATTTTATAACGCGATCATTTATTTGGGTTACCCAATTAGGCATTTGCAGTTTCTTTCGTGAAATCATAGCAACTACGGCATAATTTTCCCTTTTTCTTTAGAAAACTGTCTTTTTTCTTTAGTTTCCAAATTGCTCACTAATTCCTGTATTTTTAATGTTGTATTATCCATTTCGTTACAGACGTTGCAATTTAAACCCATCTCTTTCATTTTCCTTAGTTCCACGTTCCAATTTTTTAAAGGTTTCTTAACTTTCATGTTTTTTTTTTCTTCTTTTTCTTCCAGATGCATGTTTAACATTGGCGCCTGGTTCCCCCTTTAAACCCCGCGACGGGCGATGGGTATAAATTTTAATTTCTTATTCAATCATTGGGTAGAGGTTTTTTCAGGAGAAAATAAAAATTGAGT
>NW_023663019.1:0-15430 GCF_015228065.2 Penaeus monodon
CTTTTTTTTTTTCCTTTTTATTCACTTTCCCTCCCTCTTCCTCATTCTTGTTTTTCTTCATCCTTTCTCTGTTTTTTCCTCACCTATCCTCCCCCTTCGCCCTTTTCCTGTCTCCTATCTCCCCCTTCACTGCTATTCTCTCTTTATTCCTCTTTTCCTTTCCTTTTTCCTCTCCTTTCCACTTCTCTCCTCTTATTACGCCTCTACCCAAATTTCCATCCTCATTTTCCCCTTCATTTCACCCTCCCCCCATACCCATGAACACGACACTTACTAAAATTTGCCTCCCTCAGGCAAAGTTCGATAGACTGTGGGGTCATCAGGCTGTGAAGGAAGCTTGGGGCGCAAGTAGGGAAAGGGCCCATACTATGGAAATTAAAAATTTTAAGATTCCCTTATATTATACTAATAATGATAAAAAGATAGAAATAAATAGTTTTTTGAAGAGTGCTTTTTGAAACATAAGATCTATCTTATTGGGAGAAAAATAGGGGGGAAAGAAAGGGGAGGGGGAGAGAAAACGGGGGTAATGAAGGGCAATCGGGACAGTCCGGGGGTAGGCAGTCTATCCAAGGTATCCCAACACCGCAAACAACACACGTTTACATACATATAAAATTATATTTTATATATATTATTTATATATAATTATTATTATATAATTTTTTATAATAATATAATAATATAATATATAAGTATATATAATTTTTATATATATTTTAAAAATATATTTAAAATTATAAAATATAAAAATAAAAAACCCAAAACATATTATATATATATATTAAATTTTATATTAATTTAAAAAATAATTTCCCACACACAAAAACCAAACACACGCACACACACCCCACACACACCCCAAACACCCATATTAATATTATTAAAAAAAAAAAAAAAAAATGAAATTAAAGAAAAACACAACCGGGGCCGCGGTGGCCGAATGGTTAGAGCGTCGGACTCAAGACTGTCAGAGGGAAACTGTTTTTGAGGGTTCGATCACCACCCCCGCGTTTTTTTCCCCTTGGGAAAGGTTCACCTCGATTTCCTCCTACCCCCTGGGGGCCAAGCCCCCAATCATGGGTTTAAGCCGGATAAAAAAAAAAAAAAAAAAAAAAAAACACCGGGGATTCCGTGGGGAAAGGAACTGGGCCCTACCAGCCCTCCAAAAGAGCTCACAACGTAAAACGCAATTTTTAGGGTTCGGTACCACGGCGGCTGACGAACTACCGTTTTAATGGGGGAGCACCACCCCACAAAAAAAATAATATATAATATATATAGTATATATATTTATAATATATTTAAAAATGTGTGGTGTGGGGTGTGGGGGTGTTGTGTGTGTGTGGGGTGTACATAATCCCCCTGCCAGGGTTAAGACTCTCCATCTCAAAATTCGCAGCGCCTCCTCATGGCCCCCCATGGGGAACTGGGCACCTTGCGGTCCCCCTAAACTGTGGGGGATCTCGGGGCGCAGGGGGCCCCAAGGTACAGCCCCCCGGCGGTGGACCGCTTTGCCCGTCCAATCCCGCCCCTAGCCACCCGGGGAAAGGGGGTGGCTTGGGGGAGGTGGGCCTTGCCGGGCCCATCCCCCCAAAAAAGCCCCACGGGAAAACATTAAAAAAAAAACGGTATACTGGGGGGGGGGTGTTTTTCCCCCCACCCAGCAAGTAAAAGGGGGGTGTGGGTCCCGTGGGAGGGGGGGGGTTTGGGAAAAGAGCTCTCGCCCCGGGAGGGGCCAACCCCCCCATGAAGTTTTGGGGCAAAGCCCGCGGGAACCCCCCAGGCGGATGGGCGGGCCGACAGCCCCTCCCGGGACCCCTTTATTTGGGGCTGTGTCGGCGGGGGCGGCAGAGTGGCGTTGCACCCCGGAGTGACCCCCGAGGCTTAACCTCAGGCGTGCTCTCTGGGTAGATGCTTGGAAAAATCCGGTCCTTGGGGCGGGAAATGAGCGGTTACCTCTGCTATCGCGGGAATTGAAGCGACTGGGAATTGGGGTGGCTGCCCTCTCAGAGGTGAGAAACCTGGTAGCGGCACGATTAGTGTGGGGGGTTTTTTACACCTACTACTGGTCAGGCCGCAGCGATGGTCACCACCTCCAGGTGAAAGCCATAGCCATCCCCCAGCCGACTTCCCACCCCTCGGTAGTTGAAGTGACACCGGTTGATGAACGCAATTAAGGCACTGAGACTGAAGAAAGTTTTTGGCTTCATGTCTCTTATTGCTGTATACGCCCCTACCGATGTATTTTAAAATTGATGTGAAAGAGGCATTCTATGCCAAACTCGCACTCGTCATTGGGCCCCCCATGGCACGGGAGCTGACCCAGCAGTGAAAAAATAGCCTCCTTCTCCGGGACTTTGCTAAGTCCCAAAAAAATGAGGATCTCTGGCTCCTGGTACCAGTGCTCCAACCCACTTTTGCTGGATATGTACAGTGATATGGGTACAGTGGCCAAGGAGATCGACCACCATTCTTGTTAGCACTGGATGGAGGATCCTCCAAAAACTGCGGGGTTTTCCCGTATTTGCCGGGTTCTGGGGGCACCGGCCATAGGCTGGTTGTGGCTACCCTGCGGGTCCATTTTTCAAAACTCCCAGCCCCCTCCAGTGGCCACCCTAAGGTGTTTCACCAGACAGACTAAGAGAGGAGGAGTGTGCCCATGGTTCACCATGGCAGTCTCTGACTGATCACAGAACTCAACAACCTGACAGACCCAGTTGCTCTGTGGGAGCTCTTCAAGCGCATAACACTCGAAGTAGCTCAGGAGTCCATTGGCATATGCCCGAGGGCAAGGCAGAATTTCCATCTCCCTGGAGACATTAGAGGCCACGAAGCATGTCGCAAGGCTCGGGTGAATGGGAATCAAGTCTTGCATCGTTCTATGGTGCGTAGGGCTTAGACACTGCTGAGAAGGGACAACGAACAGTTCATCGGGAATCTTGCGAGGGGGTTTGAGGGCCATTTTTTGGTAAAGGGCCCTTTTGGGCCATGCCTACCAAGCCCCTGAGAAAACTAAACTCTAAGCCCCCTCACAGATGACTACAGTCCGATCAGCGGATGGACGGATCATCTCAGATCATTTGGGTTCGTGAACGTTGGGCTGAGTTTTTTAAACAGTTTGTACCAGGTAGGACCTCCCAACAGTTAGCTTGGATGCAAGTGATGTCTCAGTGCCTGTGCCGACCCCCATCAGCGAGGAACCTCCTACCGTAACAGAGGTTAGAATGGCGATTTCCAAGCTGAAGAATGGAAAGCTGCGGGCCCATTGTGACATCCCTGCTAAAACTGTTAAAGGTTTGGGGGTGAACCTATGGCTTGGGGCCTGCATACAGTCCTGATTGCCATCTGGCAGTCTGGTACCATTCCCCCCCCTGACCTGCTGAGGGGGGGGTCATATCTCTCTGGAAGGAAAGGGAACATTGGATTGTAGCAACTACCGTGGCATTACACTGCTCAGCAAAACAGAAAAGGTTCTCGCCCACATTCTTCTGAAGCGGATCCACATCCACTACTGAGGCTCAGAGACAGGAGCAGTCTGGATTTACTCCTGGCAAGTCACGATAGGACCGTATACTAGCGCTTCGAGTAATTGTGGAACGCCTTTGTGAGTTTGGTCGTGGGTTGCTTGCAACCCACATCGACCTCAAGAAGGCGTTTGACTCGGTGCATCGGGAATCACTATGGGAGATCCTGAGACTCGGGGGAATTCCGACACAGATTATTGGCCTAATAGCAAACCTTATACTGGTTCTGAAAGTGCTGTAAAGGGGTGGGGGGTATGTCGAACTTCTTCTCTGTTATTAGGGGTGAGGCAAGGATGTGTCCTTGGACCAACACTTTTCAACACCTATATGGACTGGATAATGGGCAGAAACTACTAGCCAAAGTCAGTGTGGAGCAACACTAGGCAATATCAAGGTCTCAGGGCCCTTTACTTTGCCCATGATGTTTCCTCCTATCTGAGTCCTTGGAATCACTGGTGGCGGCTTTTTGATGCATTTTGTAATGAAGCAAAGCCCCTAGGCCTAGAGGTCTCCTGGACCAAGACCAAGACCAGGACTTTAAGGGCCTGTTAGGGGAACCCGTTCAGTCGATCCTTTGCTTTGCGGCGAGGACGTTGAAGTTACAGAAAGTTTTACATACCTTGGTAGCGTAGTCCATATCTCAGGTTGTCAGACCAAGAAGCATTTAGACGGATTGGTCTGGCAACAGGAGCCATGAATTCGATCAACAAGTGCATTTGGAGATGTCGGTACTATCAGAAGGCCAAGCTGCGTTTTTCAAGGCGTTGATATTGCCAGTTTTGCTCTATGGAAGTGAACCTGGACACTATCCAGTGTTTGGAGTTTCGTCTTCATGCCTTTTATAACAAGTCCCCTTCGCCGGATCATGGGGTACAGTTGGCAGGACCACGTGTCCAAAACCGGCGGTTAAACCCGTGAACTGGCATGGGACCTTTTACTTGCATAATCTGGGGTCGCCAAACTCAGGCTATATGGCACCTAGCTCGTTTTCCCCGGAGATCATGACTTGGCAGCTCGACGAGACCCGTCGCGAGGAATTAGAGATAGGCCGAGGGCCTGCCTGGAGACTCGCCTCGAGGGATTCTCGTGGCAGGGAAGCGAAAAGGGGGGATGCGGCCATGCGCCCCCGTCGGCTTAGCCCCTTGATGGTGATGAATGATATACATTATACACATATACAGAATATATGTTGTGTGGCACATATAAATGTTTTATAATATAAAAAAAATATATAATATATATATTTATATAATTATTATATATATAAAATATATAAAAATATGTATATATTTAAATATATATATATAAAATAAAATAATAATATAATATATAATAATATATATATATAAAAATATATATTATATATATATACATATATATACATACCTAAATTGATAATTAATATTTGTATTTTTGTGTGTATATATAAAATATAATATAATATATAATAATATATATTATATATATATATATATATATATATTATAATGTCTGTGGGGTGGGGTAATTGTATATTATCCACACCACCCACACACACACACACACAAAAAAAAACAAAAAAAAATAATATATATATATATATATATATATATATATATAAAATATTATATATGTGTGTGTTGTTGTGTGAGTGTGTGTGTGTTTTGTTTTCTGTTTTGTGTAAATTTTTATATAACACTATATAGATATATATATATATATATATATATATTATATATATATATATATATAATTATATATTATACTAACTATATGTATTATTATACAACATGTATATATGGTTTTAAAATACATATGTATACATATATACAATGTCTTTTTACAACATATCATTAATATTAAAATAAAATTATAATATATAAATTTTAATAATATATTATTCTATGTATAATATATGTATGTGTAGTGTGTTGTGCAGTTGTGTGTGTGCGCAGTGTGTGTGTGTGTGTATGTGTGTGTATGTAGTGTGTGCACGTGGTGTGTGTATTACGCACACATTATATATATATAATATATATAATATATTATATATACATATATATATTTATATATATAGTATATATATATATATATATATATATATATATATAGTATATATATATATATATATATATACACTTATGTTTATGTATATATAATATATATATATATATATATATATATATAATATTAATATAATTTCATATATACATATATATGTTATGATATACATATACAGAAGAAAATAAACAGATGGATAAAGATAGAAAGACGGTTTTTTACCTAATATATATATATCTATATATATATTATATATATATATATATATATATATATATATATAGAAAGAGAGAGTAGAGAGAAGAGAAGAAGATATAATGGATATTTACATATATACATATACACATATACACACGCACACATGTGTATAATGTATATATTTGTATATTGTATATATATATATATTATATATATATATTTTATATATATATATATATATATATATATATATATATATATTATATGTATAATATATATATATATATGTATATATATATATATATATATATATATATATATATATATATATATATATATATGTATATATATGTGTGTGTGCGTGTTTGTTTGTGTGTGCTGTATACATGCACGTACGCAGGGAGAAAGAAAGAGGGAGAGAGAGATTTCTAGATCAGCATATTTGATTAAAATCCTACATCATATGTTGCGTTTTGAAAAGCGCCCGAGCATTCCGTGAGAAAGGGACTGGGGAGCGAAGGCCAGTTGGATACATTGTTTTGGGTTCAAATCCCTGGCTCAATCTTATTTTCCTTTATTCTCCGTCTATTTCTCTCTTTCTTCCTCTTTCTATCAGGCTATCTATCTATCCATCTGTCTGTTTGTCTACCTTTATTCATCAATCTACATATTTCCCTTCTTCATTCTTTTCGTTAATATTTGGGTTTCTTCCTGTAAGAACTCGCTAACCGACTCCTCCCAATGTTCCAGGTTCCTCGCGCTCACCAATAATGGCTTGGCAAGTGTTTCGCTGAGCCCAGGCCCGTGCGATGGACACCCGGCTGCGTCGGCCGCGCGTGGGGCGGAGGAACAGCGAAAGCGGGCAAAAGAAATCAAGTTCTTTTGTGTGTGCGTGTGTGTTTGAGTGAGCGTGTGTGTACTTGTGTATGATGCGTACATGTGTGTGTGAGCACGTGTGTGTTTGTGAAAATTCTTTTCGTCCCATCAAAAAGATTATTTTTCCTGCCTGAATCCGACGCAACAGCACTTTCAGATCTCTGACTGAGTTGCGAAAAACATTGTCTAGATGTAAGATATTCATCATTGACTCTGTTGCGTTAACGTTATTGTCGCTGCTCTTAATGCTGTTGTTGTCGTTGTTCATGTTGCTGTTGTTGCTTCTTCTCTGGAAGTCTATATCATTGTTTTTTGTTTTGCTTTTGCTTTCTTCTGTCTCTGCGCCCCCGCACCTCCCCTCCGCTCTGTCTCCCTGATGCGGAGTGCTTGCGGGCAGGAACCGAGGCTCATGAGCGACTGCAGCATTTGCACGTGTTTACACGAGCATAACGCCAAGGGAGGCGGAAGGAGAAGGAAGGAGAAGGAAATAGCTTTCTATCTATCTGTCTATATGTCAATATTTATATCCTTATATATGTTTGTCTGCTTGTCTTTCCGTCTATCTATATATATCTCTATATATCTGTCTATCTATATGTCTGTCTGTATTTCTGTCTAAATATATATATACATATACATACATATGGAGGGGAGCCTGATGATATTTGCTAAGTATCAGTCTAGCTACTATGATTAATGTCGCTCCCTCTCTTCGCGAAGTCCCCCGCAGTCCCAACAGAAAGCCCCCTTTCCATCAGCTATCCAGGGTCTGGAAATCCTCGGAAAAAAAAAGAAAGAAAAAAAATGTATAAGGAAGCAAGACATATGAAACGTATGCCCGTGTTTTGTTGTTTTTAAAGGAACACAAACACCTGAAATTGTTTTTCAAGACAAATTTAGGTGTTGATTGAAATTCCATGGATAGGAAGACTTCACGATGTATTTATACGCAACAAACTTTATATATATATATATATATAATTTATTTTATATATAATATATATATGTGTGTGTGTGGTGTGTGGTGGGGTGTGTGTGTGTGGGGTGTGTGTGTTGGGGTGCTGCACCCAGGTAATATACAGTGTAAATGTATATCATAGATAGATGTTAGGATAAAAGAATCTGGTGGGAAAATGATAAGCTATCTGATTATCAAATACGAAAATATTCAGAACCCCTCGCGGCAATAAGACCAGATGGAGACCTCCTCCCCTTTCTCCCTGCGGTGAATCGGGTCCTTAATTGGACGATTCAAAGAGAGGGGATGATCGGCTCCGGGCAAGGTGGCGGACGGGGCGCAGCGGGTGGGCCGAGCAACGCCAATAGATTTACCATGATACCATGATCCCTCGATCGTTTTGGATTTTGCATGGGCATATTAAGAGATGCCCGCGCCCGGTCCCATGCAATCTCGGCCTCGCTCTTCCGCGTTACCGGACGGTGACGCGCCCCCCATTGTTTGATGCCACGATGCTATTTTCTTGCATGTAGCTCGTGCCCTACTACCCTACTCTTTCCTATGCGAATTTTGGGCATTAGGATGACTCTGTGCACACCTTCTGGTGAACTGGCCCCCATCTTCGGGCGCGTGCTCGGACGTGGGCAGACCTTTACCTCCCGCGGGGAGGGGTGTGTCTGGGGGCCTTGGGAAGGCCTGCCTTACGGTGTGCATAGATTTTGCCATTCTTTTGTTAGGGGATTGGTCTGGCAGACCATCTGATGACTGCCACTCTTTTTCTTTCGAATAGGGCGATAGGCAGGTAGAGCCCCCTTGTCAGGCCTTCAGCCAGGTTCGGTCTTATAGCAGCTGCTAGACAGAACATCAAGTTCCCTGATAGGAAGTCCCTGGATAAAGTTATCTTTCTCCTCACTGTGATGAAATAGTCCTGTGGGTTAAACTATTTCAGGGGGTTTGAAGGAACTTACTGGAACAGGTCAGGTCCCTCTACTCTCACTGAGGTGAAACTTTGGGTGTTTCAGAGAGAAGAGGGATTCACGTTAAACCTCACCCTGCCAAAAGAACTGCCTGGAAAAAAGTCAACTCCTCTCCCCACTGTGAGGGAAAACAGTCTGTGGTTGGCTGTTTCCAGAGGGACCGAAGGAGCTTACTGGAACAGGTACAGGACCCTCCTCTCTCACTGAGGTGAAACACCCTTTGGATGTTTCAGAGAGAAGAGGGATCCACCTCAAAAAAACCGTCCTGCCATAGGAACCTCCTGGAAAAATGTTAATTTCCTCCCCTCACGGGTGGTGAAACAGACTGTGGCCGGCTGTTTCCAGAGGATGAAGGAACTGACAGGACAGGTGCAGGACCCCCCTCTTTTCTCAATGAGGTGAAACAACCTTTGGGCGTTTCAGAGAAAAGAGGGATTCACTTTAAAAAAGGGTACAGGTCCCCTCCGGGGAAAACGGAGAGGAACTGCCTGGAAAAAAGTGAAAGAGCTCCCTTCCTCACTGAGGGAGGGACCCAAAGTGTTCCCATCAATGATGTCCTGTTAGGAGGAAGGGCATCCCCTCTGGGATACTCCCAGAGGTTGCCCACCTACCCACTGTTTGCCGTGCGTGGAAACCCTTGTGAGCTGGGAGGACGGGAGTCCGGGAGGTTGAGCGATGCCGTGCACGAGTACGCCCTGCGGCTAGCAACACGCCTCTTTGGTCCTCTATTCGGGCAAGACAGGCGGCCTGATCCAGGCCCGGTCAGCCCAATCGGCTGGTTCCCTCGGGAGGCTGGGGTCAAGCAGTCATGCTGCCGTTGGTACCCACACCGTCCGTGTTTTACCATGCAATCGGCTAATTGGCTGCGTATATCCACTCATAAACCCCCTGTTGCTGTAAGACATTGGTTCTAGCACTCAGCTTCCCCTTGTTGGACTCCGTGGTGGGTGGGGGCGTGAGTGGATGAAGCACTGCCAAATATATGGAAATCTAAATCAAAATCCCCCACAGACAGACCTTACTGTTGACGACCCCTTTGCAAGGCCCAGACCACGGCACCCAACCCTGAACCCTTTAAACGTGCCTCCGGGTGGCAAAAGAAAACCCCGAGCACGGGATGACTCTGTCATGCCTGCTGCCAAGATGGCGGACAAGACGAATAACCATGTCCCAAATGTCTGTCCACCAGATTGTCCAACAGATGGGACTCCCCGTGCTGGCCCCTCCAGGCCAGCACCCAGACCAGGAGGTCCCTGAGCCCCCTCAGACGACCCCACTGACTGAATCAGGAGCACCAGCTGAACCAGCCGAAACAGCTGGTGCCTCCACGAGCAAGCCCCAAAGCCGAAAGGGCGGACCGAAACGGCCGGGGGCCGGGGGTCCCGACTCTGATGGTGAGTCTGGACCCCCAAGGCGTTTTTCCCGCAATTCAAGGTCCCCGTTAAACCCAAAGGCTTCGACAATGCCTACCAAAGGGTGAGGGCTTTGGGAGGAGCCACGCAAATCCGGCTGTCGATCCGGGGTTTGGGCGCGAGATCGGGCATGATCATCGTGCCCAAAAATCAAGCCACCCTTTGTTCCTGCGGAGACAAAGGAGTTAAAAGTGGGAGGAAAGTGAACCTTCGCCACTGAACCCCGAGGAGAAGAGAGTCAAGAGGGGGTGATACTTGGCTTCTCAGTCTCATACGATGTGGGTGATAACTCACCACCCACAGGTCGTGGAGGCTTCCCGTTTGTCGAAGGGGAGACTCCAACCAGGCAAGTCCTGGTGACCATGAAAGGTACCCCAACTCCACCCTTGATCTGGGTAACTGGGGAAACCTACAACCTACGCCTTATGTGCCTGAACCACTTCGGTGTTTCAAGTCCAGAAGTACGGACACCACCAGGCTAACTGTACAGCCAACCCAAAAATGTGGTCTCTGTAGCAAGGCACACAATACAGAGGAGTGCATCAAGGCACATAAGAAAAAAAAGAAGGAACAACACCCAAAATGTCCTAACTGTCCCAAGAGGCATCACACCTGGAGGCCTGGCTTGCTCTGTCCAGAAGAGGCGGCCCTCAAACGGCAAGAGGTTGCAAAGAAGCGACCAGATTTTGTTCCTCCCCCCCCCAGGCCCCACGTCTGGGGAGGAACAAAAGCGAAAAGGCTTCCCGACCTCCTAAGAGGAAGGAAGCTGCCCCCCAGCCGAAACCGGAGATCTCCGACAATCAGGAGTTCCCCCAATAAATCAAGTGCAGAGGAACCACGGGAAGAAAGGTTCCAACAGCACCACACGGTTTCCCCTCCCCCCCCAGACCCAAAAGACATGTTCTTCGACGAGGGGACAGTCGATCCTGATCACTGCTGTGGTCACAGCAGTGGCAGTTTCCTTGTCCGGACCGAGGAAGAGGCGGATAAGGCAGTCAATGTTGCCTTTGACGACCTGAAACAGACTTGAAAAGCATAAAGGGAAAGGGAAAGATGGAGAAGGCCAAATCACCCTATCCTCTCCCTCAGCCCAGGTCGAGATTTCCCCCTCCTCATTATCAGCGGAAGCTGTTCGCTTCTCAGGGTATCACGTCTACGCGCTGAAAACGTTCCGATGGCAAAAGAGGCCTGATGCCCCTGGTGAACGCAACAATTCCCTGCCCCCGCAATAGCCGATGCACCGCACTGGGGAGATGTTGAATCTCTTGCCGTCGAGATTCAACTGGCCGAGGGACCCCTGAAATGTACAACGTGTACAGCAGGCCACACTGTAGTACTTAGACATCAGCCAGGTATGTGCTTCCGCAGCACACCCGAGTGATCATAGGGGTGACTTCAATGCACACCACCCCATCCTGGCTCCCCTGCAGGCACCGGATGCGGCTGGCCGCACATAGCCACGTGCTCGAGACATTCCCCGAGATCGCTCTCCTCAACAGCCAGGAGCCAACGCATGTGAGAGGAGGGGTCCTAGACCTCACCCTGGCCACTGCGACTCTGGTGGGGGAGAGGGTTGGCTGGCGTGTCGATGAGACCGTCACTAGTGACCATTATGGCACTATAAAAAACCCTCATGGATAGTGGCCCAGCCGAAATACCAACGACCGAATCCAAGATGGAAAACAGACAAGGCCAACTGCCAGGCGTTCCAGAGCGCCTTGGCCCGCTGTCCCGAGAAACAATGAACCCACACAGAGCGAAAATGTGGAAGTGCTACAAGCCGACTTGTAATGCCAAATTTATGAGGGAGCCTCACTGACCATACCCAAAACTCGGCCTGGGTCCAGGAGTCACAAGGACGCCCTGGTACTTCAATGACGAGATTAGGGAGGTCAACCACAGGGTAAACATGTGGCAGAAAACATTTCCGAAAGGGAAAGAACCCCCGACAACCTAGCCCTCCTAAGGGAGGCTGTGAGGGATGCCAAGGAAACTGCCAGCAGAGTGAGGCAGGAAAAGTGGCTGGAATGGTGTGAGTCTTTCGTCACCGTACCACCCTCTCAGAGCTATGGCAAAAGGGTCAGCGAGCCACCAGCCGCCAACCCCGAGATGCACGCACCACGACCCCCAGGCAGAGGCCAACAGACCTGGCGCAAGAGTTCTCTGCGAGAACAAGCGCGACATTTTGCCAGCCCAACTGAGGGCAAGACAAAGAACGCCTACAACCAGACAGACTTGCTCACATCAGAGAAAGGGCAGCCGAACCCGATGACTCAGATGTTATCTTTTCTCTGGGGAACTAAGAGATGCACACAAGCCAGTTGCAAAATCAGCCCCGGGCGATGACGGGATCTCGTACCCCATCATCTCCCGCCTGGGGCTGGTAGGGGAGCTTGCATTCCCTGCAACTCATCAACAAGTCCTGGGAAACTTCCACTCTACCCCAGAGCTGGAAGAGGGCTACCATAGTTCCCTCCCTAAACCAAAGGAGCCGGGGAAGTACCGCCCCATCTCTCTCCTCAGCTGTTCTGGCCAAGACTGCCGAGAGGATGGTAATGAACCGGCTCCATGGAAAATGGGAGCCCCACACGAACACCTCCACGGGTTCACCAGGGGCATGGGGCACAGCGCACAGCATAGCCACGCTCATGAGCACCAATAAACACGGGCCATCTGTGGCAGTATTCCTTGACCTGAGAAAGGGTTTCGAATTGGCAAGTCCTCTTGCCATTCAGGAGAGCCTGATCCAAAAAGGAATCAGAGGCAAGCTCTTGGCTTGGATAGGTGACTACTTTACGAATAAAAACAGCCAGAGTCAAATTCCAAGGTCACCTATCACAGCACATGCCACTAGGGAAAATGGAACGCCACAGGGTGGGTTCTCAGTCCAGCCCTTTTTTTTAAAAACACTAATTTTCCTGTATCCTCAACATAAAACCTCCCAGTGGGGTGCAAGATCATCTCCTATGCAGACGATCTTGCTATCATCTCCACTGGAGCACATTGCCTAAACAAAGCCCAGCGTTGTCTGGAAATTGGTACCCAGGAGTGTTGCAGGACAGGACTAAAGATCTCTGCAGCCAAATCCAAAGCCATGGCTTTGAGACAGAGAGTTCAAGGCACAAGTTTTGAAAAAACCAGGGAATGGACTTGGAGTGGGTTCAGGAATACCTTACCTTGGGGTAAGGATAGACCGGCCCCCCTCCTTCCGCCAGGAGGGCCCGTACCTGCTTGACCGAACAAAGGCAAGACTGTCTGTCCATTGAGATAATGAGTGGAAGACGCATAGGGGCCCGACACAGAGTACTAAGATCTTCTCGTACATGCTGTTAGGCCCATTGTAGACTATGCCTCCCCCGCTCTGATTGGCATCAAGAGAAAATATTAAAGACCGATTGGAGACAGTCCAAAACGAAGCCGCCAGGGTCATTCTGGGTGCCCCAAGGTGGGCGAAGGTCCTCAACCTCCTAGTGGAGACAAACCTTCTCCCCTTGCCTCACGAATTGATCTAACGGCAGCACAATTCTTATCAAAGGTCATCCAGGCTCCCAGGAACACAACCTAAGACACAAAATAGTCAAACGCCTAGAACAAGATAACGACTGTTTGCAAACAACTCCTGGCTGTCTCCACAGCCAGGGTGGCTAATACGCCATCAGCTGAAAGAAAAACCCCTACTGGGCCAAAGGGGATGGACTCCCCACACCCTGAGTTTGTCGAAGCTCCGCCGTGGGCAAAACCTCGATAGAGTTCTCGGTCATGAGATGGCAAGCAAAAAAGAATGAATATTGTACGCCTAGCCTAAAAGGGAGAAAACCCAGAGGTCATTGCAACCATCACCCCTCCGGGAGCCCAACTATTACACAGACGGATCGGTTTGATCCCTTGACCCACACTGCAGGCGCCGGCTTTGCAGCAAGGGTGCCACAATATCATGAGGGTAACAGACAACGCCTCCTCGCTACAGGCAGAGGTAGTTTTCTATCATGGGAGCACTGAGACACGCGTCCAGGAGAAAAAGGGCACGTGGTCATACACCAGACTCCAAAGGAAACCGTCGACTGTCTTCAGCAGCGCCACCCCTGACAACATCTACCTCCTGACAACCATCGGCACAATACACAAAAGGGTGCTTGCTCAGGGTAAAAAGAATTATCATAAACTGGGTTCCCAGCCATACAGGGATCAGAGGCAATGAGCTTTTCTGACAGATTAGCCGAAATCGGCCGGGGTATGCCCCAAAAACCCATGATAATACATCAGAGCCGAAATTTACTTAGGAGGAAGTGTACGGTGGCGGCCACTCCTTCCTCCTGCAGCTTCACAGAGAGGAAACGAGACATTCCCCCTCGGCCAGCTGGTACTCAGATGCCACAGGCTATGAACCACTGGCACTCTCTGAAATAAACAACAGAGGTACCGAAGTCATTCTGCACAGAATGCGCCTAGGTTACCACTGTGCATGGCAGATCATACAAACCATAGAACGTGAAGAGAGGTGTTGCATGCATTGCGGCGAGCCGAACGCCACACTGATACCCCTACTTGGAGAATTGCGTGCACACGCAATTCCTAAGACAAACCCCACAGAAAAACAGCCGTCGTGCTGGTAAAGAGATTATGCGAGATGGGTTACAAACCCCGGCTACAGGAGCGCCCCTGGCATCCCACCCCACGGTAAGCACCAGTGTCAGACCAACCAATGAGACAGCCATAAAAAGCTGACACAGGCCGGGCCATAAGTGAAAGGCCCGGGCGAAGCCAGAACTTCGCAAATCTCAAGCAAGCAAGCAAGCAACACTCGCGGAACAAAAGCAGACAAAACAGACATTCCACAGCTAAGTCCTTGACGGAAAGACATAACGAGGCTTAATTTGCATGACGGAAGACGAAAACAGATTCTGCCCTTCGTCTCCATGCGCGGCTCATGGAGGGAATCTCATATTCCCCGGGGAGCCGTAAGTTATCCGGACATAACTGAGATTAATATCCTCAACAGACAAAAACCATCGCGGGCTAATACTGCACAGCTTCAGTCCACACCCAAAGCCGTGAGTGCGAATAACGGCAATGTGTTTGTCCGCTCGCTCATGGCAGGGAGGAGAGGGAGTCTATCTAAGAGCAAGAGCTGTGAGGCTGTGGGTACTCAATACCTACACACACACACACACACATGTGTATGTTTATATACATAGGTATGTATACATAGGTATTACGACCCCATCATATATACATATATATGTATATATACATATGATCAAGACCTATATATTACATATGTATAATATATATATTTTAATATATAATATTATATAATATATATAAAATATATTATATATATTTTATTATATATAAAAAAAAAAATATATATATATATAATATATATATATTATATATATATATATATTATAGTATATATAATTATATATTATATTATAATTA
>NW_023663020.1:12500-15429 GCF_015228065.2 Penaeus monodon
TCTGTCTCTCCTCTCTCTCCCCTTCCATTCTCTCCTCTCTCTCTCTCTCTCTCTCTCTCTCTCTCTCTCATCCCTCTCTCTCTCTCCTCTCTCTCTCTCTCTCCATATATATAGATAGGTAGGTAGGTAGATAGATAGATGGGTAGGTAGATATAGATATATAATTTTTTTTTGTTAAATGAAATACAAATATTGTTACTGTACTGTACTATGTGATTGAGGGTAATCACTCCTAAAACTACTACATCAATCATTATCGTGTTTATCTTCACCATCGTCATCACTATTGTCATTGAGTATCAGGTTTTTCAGTATGGCCGTGCATTCACGAATCAAAAGGCTGAGAAATACTGGTCGCGACAGTATATTTGATCAGGTTTCTGTTCCTGTCCGGCTGTTATATCTGGTAGGAGCGATATACCCTATCATGGAGAATCAAATAAAAATAGTTAGTGTTTAAATTCACTCATCACCCCCCTTTTCTATAGACAATATTTAATGTTCACATAAAAAAAACGAGATATGACTTCTAATAATTACATAAAATATTTTTCTTACAAGAAGTGCATCCGCCGGTGAGGATATGTCAACGGCTCGACCGCCAGATCCCTACAAAAAATCACTAATAATGAAATGCACAGTGCTGGCCACTAACCCTTCACGATATTATTGATTATTGTTAACACATTGTTACTATGTTCCCCAAAATTTTTTTACGGTTATTATCGTTACGTTTGAAATTTTAATGTTGAAATTATTTTTGTTTTTTTTCCTTCTTATTATCAATTTCATGTATTATTAGTTTGTTGCAACACATTGTTATCAATCCATTATCGTATCGCATCAAATATAGGCTTTATAAATGCCATATCTTCCCTTTATTATCAATACATTATCCTTGACATTACCATTACTACCAAAACTATCCGGACTATCAAAATCAAAAATATAACTAACATCATCGTAGCCTCAAATACGACTCCGCCTGACGTCACCACCCACCGCCAAACCCACCGTCACCACCTCACCAAAACCCTCAAACCCCCACCACGACCGTCACCGCCCTCACCACCTCCACTGTCGTCATCAGTCCCACCATCACCACAACCACACCCACCACCTTCCTACCGCCACCCCACCCCCTTCACCACCCCACAGTCACCACTATCACCCCACCACCACCTCACCACCCCCTTCAAACCCTCACACCTCTCCACCGTGACCACCACCACCCCCCTTCACCACCACCGTCCCCACCTTCCCACCCCATACCCACCGTCCTTTTCCAGGGTCCCGACCGCTAACCACGTACACAATTTCCTCACTATCGAAAAAACCGCGTTCTTTAACTTACTACATCAAACAAAAAGAAGCTATTTTCATAGCTTCGTGAAGAAAGCCCTTCGTGATGCGTTGGAGGAAGGGGGGGGAGAAACAATCCCCTTCGGACCTGCATTAAGCGGAATAAGGGGCTTTGTGTTCGGGTTTCCTAGTAGGGGCTTTTTGGGGGGCCCAATTTTAATGACTACTGCCTTTTTTGGATTGCTTTTTATACTGTTGTCTTATTATTATAATATAATAAAAATTATAATAAAAATTTTATCTTTATTATTATTTTATTTTATTTTGTTGTTGTTGTTGTTGTTGTTTTGTTGTCGTTTTTGTTATTGTTGCATAATTATTATTTTTTATCATTTTTTTATTGTTTTTGTTTCATTTTTGTTATTATTTTTTTTGTTACATTGTTATTATTGTTGTTACGATATTGTTATTATTATTTTTTCTGTCTTATTTTTTATTTTTTTGTTATTATCATTTTTGTTGTTGTTATTGTTATTATTATCGTTTTGTTATTTTTTTTATTATCGTTTTTGACTTTTTCTTTGTTTTAATAACAATAATAATATTATCATCATTATTTTAATACTATATCAAACATTTTATTCATATTATTTTATTTTTTTTATTTTATCTTAAATTACATTAACTTTCTTTTTGTTATTATCATTTTCATTATTAATTACCATTGTTCTCATTATTGTTATTAATATAGTATAGTATAATTACTTATCTTTATCATCATCACCACTGTTACTATCTCATCAGCATCATTATCTTTTATTATTATCATTATTATTATTATTATTTTTATTATTATTATCATTATTATTTTATTATTGTTATTATTACTAATTTTTAAACTTATCAGTGAGGTTTCAATTCTATTAGGTTTAAAAATTTTCCCAAGTTAGTTTTCCCTTACCTTACGGCATGTTGGGCCCTAAGTCACCCTCACCAAATAGTAGTGGGGTATCTGCATATCGGACAAGCATAACCACCTTCTAAGCTTCCATTCAGCAGTCACACCTCACCGTTATGGCTACTTCTGTATTAGGAAAAATTTTCTATATAGGTTACGTTTTAACTGTAATTTTGTGACAGTCATCATCTCATCATCATCTCATCATCATCATCACATCATCATCATCATCATCACATCATCATCATCACATCATCATCATCATCATCATCATCGACTCATTATGATCATCATCATTATTAGGGGTATTTTTATCATTATTATCACCAAAATCGTTATATAGTCATTGTTTTATTGCTGTTAAACTTGCCATCATTGTATCTGTTAAACATGTCCCCTTTATTTTGTTTAATCTTAATCAATAATTTTTTTTTCAGTTTTCATTTGTTGTTGTTGTTATTTATTTTATTATTATTAAATTTTTATTTTTTATTATTATTATTAAATTATTATTATTATTATTTTTTATATTATTTTAAATTTTTATTATTATTTTATTTTATTATTTTGTTATTTATTATTATTTTAATTATCTTTTTTTTTTTATTTTTTTATTATCATTTTTTTCTATTTTATATATTTTTATTTTTTTTTGTTGTTTTTTTTTTT
>NW_023663021.1:0-10000 GCF_015228065.2 Penaeus monodon
ATATATTTGTTTATTTTTTATTTGTGTGTATGCGTTTCTTTTGTGAATGTGTGGTGTATGTGTGTGTATGGTGTGTTCGTGTGCGCGTGTGCTTCACATCGCTACAACCTACACACGGTTGCCAGGAAAAAATTAGCAGCCGATGCCTCTTTGTGTAATATTCTTCTTTATGCAAGATTGTTTTACCAACTTTCATCGGCACGCAATATCACGTTACCCTTGACGGTTCACGCGTTTCCTGGTGAACAATTGACGCATATGACAGAATAGTAGAACACTTTCTCATCTGGCCCATATTAGGAAATATTTTGAGTTTCTCTCATTTATCAATATATAACTTGAACCACACAACATATCCCTTTGTTTTATATTACATTGTTTCTTCTCCAATATTTACTGTCGACAATACCTCCTGGATTAAAGCGATTTCCATGTTTACACAAACCGTTTCTCGTTGTACACACAACCCTAGATCAATTACCAAAAAGGCGCCCGATAAAAAACTTCATTTTATTTTGGATTTTTTCGCAATCACACATTAACTCTCACCTAATGGACTACGATAAGCGGTATCAGCGAAATCATCTCTGAACCCATCAAGGTTATCGACACAGCGATAGTGATGTGATAGAAATAAAGACTAGCTAACATATTTTTCATTAAATTTTGGGGTTGTTTAAAGGTGGTGAAAATAGGATTATTGTGGTTGTTATGTAATCCTCACTACGGGTCACAAGTGACCTCCAGGAGTTACAAACGTTTTTAAGAATATGGAAATGATAGTGATTGTCGTGATGATCCTCCGACCAGATCTGACCTCCCTTCGCTTCTGTTCGTCTGTCCTCACCTGCCCCGTGTTGCCCGTTGCTTGCTTGCTTGCTTGCTTGAGATTTGCGAAGTTCTGGCTTCGCCCGGGCCTTTCACTTATGGCCCGGCTGTGTCAGCTTTTTATGGCGTCTCCTTTGTTGGTCTGACACTCGGCTTACTGTGGCGGTGGGATATTTGCCAGCAGGCCGCTCCTGTAGCCATGGTGTAACATCTCGCATAATCTCTTTACCAGCACGACGGCTGTGTCGGTGGGGTTTGTCTAGGAATTGCGTGTGTACGCCATTCTCCAAGTAGTGTATCATGTGGCGTTCTGCTCTCCGCGCAATGCAGCAACACCTCATCTCCATGTTTCTATGGGTTTGTATGGATCTCATGCCCAGTGGTAACCTAGGGCATTCTGTGCAGAATGACTTCGGTACCCTCTGTTGTTTATTTCAGAGAGTGCCAGCTGGTTCATAGCCTGTGGCATCTGAGTACCAGCTGGCCGAGGGTGAATGTCTGTTTCCTCTCTGTGAAGCTGCAGGAGGACGGAGTTGGCTCCACCGTACACTTCCTCCTAAGTAAACTTCGGCTCTGATGTATTATCATGGGATTTGGGGGCATACCCCGGCCGATTCGGCTAATCTGTCAGCAAGCTCATTGCCTCTGATCCCTATAGCCTGGCGACCCAGTTTATGATAAGTCTTCTAACCCTGAGCAATCATCTTTTGTGTTATTGTGCCGATGGTTTGTCAGGAGGTAGAATGTTGTCAGTGGGTAGCGCTGCTGAAGACAGTCGACGGCTCCTTTTGGAGTCTGTGTGTATGACCACGTGTCCCTTTTCCTCCTGGACGCGTGTCTCAGTGCTCCCATGATAGCAACTCCCTTCTGCATGTATCGGGAGGCGTTGTCTGTTACCTCCATGGATATTGTGGCGTCCTTGCGCAAAGCCGGCTCCTGCAAGTGTGGGTCCAGGGATCGACCGATTCCGTCCTGTATAATATTTCATGCCCCCGGAGGGTGAGGTTGCAATGACCCTCTGGGTTTCTGCCTTTAAAGCTAGGCGTACAATATTCATTCTTTTTGCTTGCCAGTCTCCATGACCGAGAACTCTATCGAGGTTTGTGCCCACAGGCGGAGCTTCGTCGACCAAAGTCCGAGGGTGTGGGAGTCCATGCCTTGGCCAGTAGTGGTTCTTTAGCTGGATGGCGTATTAGCACCCTGGCTGTGTGAGACAGCCAGATTTGTTTGCAAACAGCTCGTTCTTTGTTCTAGGCGTCTGACTATTTTTTGTGTCCTTAGGCTTGTGTTCCTGGGGCCTGGATGACCTTTGATAAGAATTGGGCTGCCGTTATAATCATTCGTGAGGCCAGGGAAGGTTTGTCTCACTAGGAGGTTGGACCTTCGCCCACCTTGGGGCCCCAGATGACCCTGGCGGCTTCGTTTTGACTGCTCCTCCAATCGGTCTTTATATTTCTTTGCTGCCAATCAGAGCGAGGGAGGCTGTCTAACAATGGGCCTGACAGCCATGTACGAATTAGAATGATCTTTAGTACGTCTGTGTCTGGCCCCCTATGCGTCCTTCCACTCATTACTCTCATACAGAACATTCTTTGCCTTTGTTCGGTCAAGCAGGTACTGACCTCCTGCGGACGGAGAGGGTACCGTCTATCCTTACCCCAAGGGACAGGTAGTCCTGACCCACTCCAATTCCCTTCCCTGGATTTTCAGCCTTGTGCCTTGAACTCCTCTGTCCTCAAGCCATGGCCTTGGATTTGGCTGCAGAGATCTTATTCCCCTGTCCTGTCAACACTCCTCGGATACCAGTCCAGACACGCTGGGCTTTGTTTAGGCAGTGTGCCCCATTGGAGATGAGAGCAAGATCGTCTGCATAGGAGATGATCTTGCAACCCCACTGGGATGGTTATGTTGAGGATACCGGACATTAGTGTGTTAAAAGGGCTGGACTGAGGAACCCCACCCTGTGGCGTTTCCATTTTCCTTAGTGTCATGTGCTGTGATAGGTGACCTTGGGAATTTGACTCTGCTGTTCTATTCGTAAAGTAGTCACCTATCCAAGCCTAAGAGCTTACCTCTGATTCCCTTTTGGTCAGGCTCTCCTTAATGGCAAGGGACGTGCAATTCGAAAGCTTCTCCAGGTCAAGGAATACTGCCCACGATGCGCCCGTGTTTATTGTGCTCAATAGCGTGGCTATGCTGTGCCTGTGCTTCATGCCCCCTGGTGACCCGTGAGGTGTTCTTTGGGCCTCCCATTTTCCATGGAAGCCGGTTCAGTACATCCTCTCGCAAGTCCTTGGCCAGACAGCTGAGGAGAAGATGGGGCGGTAATTCCCGCGGCTCCTTGGTGTTAGGGATGTGAAATTCTGGTAGCCCTCTTCCAGCTCTGGGGTCTAGTGGAGTTTTCCCAGGACCTGTTGATGAGTTGGAGGAATGCAAAGCTCACCTACCAGTCCCCAGCGGAGATAATTGGTACCGAAAAAGATCCCTTCATCGCCTCGGGTCTGATTTGCGACTGGCTTTGTGTGCACTCTCTTAGTTCCCATCAGAGAAAAGATAACGTCTGAGTTATCGGATTCGGCCAGCCCTTTCTCTTATTTGAGCAGTCTTTCTGGTTGTAGGCGGTTCTTGTCTTGCCCTCAGTTCGGCTGGCAGACTGTCGCTGCTCGTGCTCTGCAGAGACTTCTTGCGCCAGTCTGTTTTGGCCTCTGCCTGGGGGTCGTGGTGCGTGCATCTCGGGGCTGAGCGGCTGGTGGCTCGCATGTGACCGTGCCATAGACTCTGGAGGGTGGTACGGTGATCGAAAACTCACACCATTCCTCCCACTTTTCCTGCCTCACTACGGCTGGCAGTTTTCCTTGGGGGCCCAATCCCCCCCTCACCGCCTCCCTTAGGAAGGCTAGGTTGTCGGGGCTTCTTTGCTTCGGAATGTTTTCCGGCCCATGTTACCCCTGTGGTTGACCGCCCTAATCCGTCATTGAAGTACGCAGGCGTCCTTGTGACTCCTGACCCAGGCCGAGTTTTGGTATGGTCAGTGAGGCTGCCTCATCAATGCAATTTACAGTCTGGCTTGTAGCACTTCCACATTTTCCCTCTGTGTGGGTTCATTGCTTCTCAGACAGCGGGCCAAGGCGCTCTGGAACGCCTGCCAGTTGGCCTTGTCTGTTTTCCATCTTGACTCGGTCGTGGTATTTGCTGGGCCACTATCCATGAGGGTTGTTATAAGTGCCTAATGGTCCTATGACGGGTCTCATCGACACGCCCGCCATCCTCTCCACCAGAGTCGCAGTGGCCATGGTGAGGTCTAGGACCCCTCCTCTCACATGCGTTGGCTCCTGCGTTGAGGAGAGCGATCTCGGGAATGTCTCGAGCACGTTTGGCTATATGACGCCTCCGCATCCGGTACCTTCGGGATCCAGGATGGGGTTGGTGTGCTCTGTTTGAATCTCCCCTTATGATCACTCGGTCGGTGTGCTGCGGAAGCACAGTACCTGGCGGTTCTAAGCTACTACAGTGTGGCCTGCTGTACACGTTGTAAAACAATTTCAGGGTCCCCGGCCAGTTGAATCTCGAACGGCAAGAGATTCACATCTTCTCCACAGTGCGGTGCATCGGCTATTGCGGAGCAGGGAATTGTTGCCTTCACCAGGTCATCAGGCCTCTTTTGCCATCGGAACGTGGCACGCGTAGACGTGATACCCTGAGAAGCGCACAGCTTCCGCTGATAACTGTCTTCCTGGAGTCATGACGAGTCAATGCTCCTGATCGCACTGATTGCGTGGAGGAATGCACTCCTTGAGGAGAATCCACAGATGTTCCACTGAATACTTAGATTGCGTGTCATGGATGTTCTAATTGATATTTACACAGAGACATCGTCACATTCGGGTGACGGTCGAGTTCTGACAACTCCTTGTGAGATCCTCACTGCTTGAGGCCTCTCTTTTCGGCTGTCAGGCTAGCCCTGGATCACTGTGGGTGGAGGCCTTTGGTACTCTGACTTTTCGTCTTGGCTTTTTCCTCGGCCAGGCTGTTTCTGTGCATTGGCTGGCCTTGCCTGGGCAGGCTCAGCTTCTTCGATTCGGCTTGTGGCAACTGATCAGCCTGGTTAGGCTCTGCCTGGAGTGGCATAGCCTGGCTAGGCTCTGCCTGTGAGGGCATAGCCCTGGCTTGGAGAGGGGAGGGGAGTCTCGACCTGGGCTGCGGAGAGATTGGGCTGTTTGGCCTTCTCCATCTTCCTTCCCCTTTATGCTTTTCACGGTCTGTTTAAGAGTCGTCATGGCAACACTGACTTGCCTTATTCCGCCGCCTCTCCTCGTCCTGGACAGGGATAACTGCCACCTGCTGTGACCAACAGCAGTGATCAGATCGACATGTCCCCCTCGTCGAAGAACAGGTCCTTCTGGTCTGGGGGGGACGCGTGTGGTGCTGTTGGAACCTTTCTTCCTGTGGTTCCTCGTGGCAGCTTGCTTCACTTGGGGGAACTCCTGATTGTTCGGGATCTCCGGTTTCGGATGGGGGGCAGCTTCCTTTCCTCTTAGAGGTCGGGAAGCCTTTTTCGCTTTTGTTCCTCCACCAGACCGTAGGTGCCTGGGGGGGCAGGAAACAAAGTCTGGTCGCTTCTTTTTAAGCAACCTCGTTGCCGTGGAGGGCCGCCTCTTTCCTGACAGAGCAAGCAGCTCCAGGCGTGATGCCTCTTTGGCACAGTTAGGACATGTTGGCTGTTGTGTCCCTTCTTTTTCTTCTTTATGTGCCTTGATTGCACACCTCAGTATTGTGTGCCTTGTACAGACACCAAGCACATTTGCTTGGCTGTACGTTAGCCTGGTGGTTCCGTACTTCTGGCACTTGAAACACCGAAGTGGTTCAGCACATAAGTGCGTAGGGTTGTAGGTAACCCCAGTTACCCTACAAGGGTGGAGCTTGGGGTACCTTTCATGGTCACCAGCTTGCCCTGGTTGGAGGCCTTCCCCTTCGACAATCGGAAGCCATCCCGACCTGTGGTTTGAATGTTATCACCTCCACATCGTATGAGACTGAGAAGCCAAGTACACCATCTTGACTCTACTTCTCCTCGGGTCAGTGGCGAGAGGCTCACTTTCCTCCATCTTTAACTCCTTTGTTCTCCTGCAGGAAACAAAGGGTGCTTGATCTTTGGGCCGATATCATGCCTGTCTCTCGCACCGGATCGGCAGCCGATTTTACGCTGGCTCTCCAATGCCCTTATCATCTGGTCTGCATTGTGTCGAACCTTCGGGTTAACGGGGACTTGAATTGCGGGAACGCCTTGGGGGTCCAGACTCCCCTCAGAAAGTCGGACTCCCGGCCTCGGCCGTCTGCCGCCCTTCGGCTTTGGTGCTTCTCTTGAGGCACCAGCTGTTTCGGCTGGTTCAGCTGGTGCTCCCTGAATTCATCAGTGGGGTCGTCTGAGGGGGCTCAGAGACTCTTCCTGGTCTGGGTGCTTGGCCTTGGAGGGGCCAGACGAGAGTCCATCTGTTGGACTATCTGATGGACAGACATGTTTGTACCTGATTTATTTGTCTTGTCTGCCATCTTGCAGCAGGCATGACAGTGTCATCCTGTGCTCGGTGTTTCTTTTGCCACCCGGAGGCGAGCGTAGGCTTCAGGGTGGCTGCCGTGGTCTGGGCCTTGCACGGGTCCGTCAACAGTAAGGTCTGTCTGTGGGGGATTTTGTTTATGTTTTTCCATATACGTGGCAGTGCTTCATCCACTCACGCCCCCCCACACGTAGTCCAACAAGGGGAGCTGGTGCTAGAAACCAATGTCTAACAGCAACAGGGGTGAGGAGTGAATATACGCAGCGCAATTAGCCGATTGCACTGTGTACAACACGGAACGGTGTGGGTACAACGGCAGCATGGACTGCTTGACCCTAGCCGCCGAGGGAGACCAGCCGATTGACCTGACCGGGCCCTGGTAGGCCGCCTGTCTTGCCAGAATAGGGACCAAAGAGGCGTGTTTCTAGCCGCAGGGCGTACTCGTGCACGGCATCGAAGCAACCTCCAGGACTCCCGTCTCCCAGCTCACAAGGTGCCCACGCCGGCAAACACGTGGGGGGGGGGTAGGTATCAACCTCTGGGAGTAATCCCAGAGGGATGCCCTTCCCACCTACAGGACCATCATTTGCTGGAACACTTCTGCTCCTCCCTCCAGTTAGGGAAGGGAGCTCTGTTTCTCCTTTTTTCCGGTAGTTCCTCTCCCGCTCCTCGCGAGGTACCTGTACCCTTTTTCAAAGTGAATCCCTCTTTTTCTCTGAAATCTGCCGCGAAAGGTTGTTTCACCTCATTGAGAAAAGGGGGGTCCTGCACCTGTTCCTGTCAGTTCCTTCTCCCTCTGAAAACAGCCGGCCACAGACTGGTTCAAACCACAGTAGGGAGAGCAATTAACATTTTTCCAGGAGGTTCCTATGGCAGGACGGTTTTTTGAGGTGGAACCCTGCTTTCCTCTCTGAAACATCCAAGGATGTTTCACCTCAGTGAGAGAATGGTGGTTCTGTACCTGTTCCAGTAAGCTACTTCGTCCCTCTGAACACCCCACAGACTGTGTTCCATCACAGTGAGGGAGAGGAGCTGACTTTTTTCAGGCAGTTCTTTTTTGGCATGGTGAGTTTAACGTGAATCCCTCTTCTCATCTGAAACACAAAGTTTGCACCTCAGTGAGAGTGAGGGGGACCTGTTACCTGTTCCAGTAAGTTCCTCATCCCTCTAAAATAGTCAACCACAGACTATTTCATCACAGTGCGGGAGAAAGACTAACTTTTAAATCAGGTACTTCCTATCACGGGAACTTGATGTTCTGTCCCCTCAGCTGCTATTAAGCAAGAACCTGGCTGAAGGCCTGACAAGGGGGCTCTACCTGCCTATCCCCTATTCGAAAGAAAAAGGTGGCCGTCCATCAGATGGTCTGCCAGAACCATCCCTAACCAAGAATGGCAACCTATGCACACCGTAAGGCAGGCTTAAGCCCCCCAGACACACCCTCCCCCTGCTGGAGGTAGAGGTCTGCCACGTCCGAGCAACGCGCCCGAAGATGGGGTCCAGTTCACCAGAAGGTGGTGCACAGATCATCCCTAATGCCGAAATTCGCATAGGAAAGAGTAGGCTAGTAGGCACGAAGCTAGCATCCCAAGCACATCGCATCGTGGCATCAAACAATGGGGGGCGCGTCACCGTCCGGTCACGCGGTAGAGCCGAGGCGAGATTGCAGGGACCAACGGGCGCGTTGCATCTCTTTAATATGCCCATGTCAAACCACACGATCGAGGGATCATGGCATCATGCTTATCGTCTCTGGCGTTGCTCGTCTCCACCCGCTGCGCCCCGTCCGCCACCCTTGCCGGAACCGATCATCCCCCCTCTCTGAATCGTCCAATCAAGGACCGATTCACCGCAGGGGGGGGGGGGCCCGTTGCCTCTCCTCTCTCTCTTTTATACCTCCTCCTCTCCCTTTCCTCTTCAGACCTGAGGATGGAATCCAGGGGCATTTCGAAACTGTAGTCTCATTTTCATAAATCTAGTTTTTGTATTGTGGGTTTTTTCTTCACCATTATTATTGTTGTTTTGTTGTTTGCTGTTATCATTATAATTAATATCATTATTATTATTATTATTATTATTATTATTATTATTATTATTATGATAGTATTTTATTATTATTATCATTGTTATTATTATCATTAGTATTATTATTATTATTATCATTATTATTATTATTATTATTATTATTATTATTATTATTATTAGTCTTCGTATTATTATTCATTACTTTATCATCATTTCTTTTATTGATATCTTATTATCCAACTTATTTTTGATAATAATAATAATAATAATCATACTCATAATCCTGCATAATCCTATAATAATCATAATCCTCATTATTATTATTCTTATTAATGTTATTATTATCAATACTCATCATTTTTATTATATTATTATTGTTAGAGTAGCCGTAGTAGTATTAATATCATTATCATTATTCATCTGTATTTTTATTATTATTATCATTATTACTATCATTTATTACCATTAATATTATTATCATTAAATTATCATTATCATTGTTATTATTTACATCATTATTATTATTATTATTACTATTATTATTATTATCATTATTATTATTATTATTCTTATTTTTATTATTTTATTATGATTATTTATTTATTATATTATTATTATTATTTATATTATTATTTATTATTATTATTATTATTATTATTGGATATTTTGCAGTCGAATAATGTCACAGCACAGGTCATCCCGGTTCTTACGTACAGAGATTGGTGTCGTACACTCGATCTGAGGGTGAATTTACTAAAGGGGTACGTGTTCTGTGTGGTCCTTTTAAGAAGTATTGACTTTTTTGCTGTTCTTATTTTCATTATTATTCGCAAGTCACTATTTATTCCGTTTTTGTTATTGTGATAAATAGTAATAATGATATGATGATGATGATGAGATAATAATAAAATAGAGTAATAATAATAATGAATAATATTTAATTATTAATTATTATTATTATCATTATTATTATTATTATTAATTATTATTTTTATTAATTCATTTATTTATATTATTATTATTATTACTATTATTATTATTATTATTATCATCATCATTACCTCCATCCTCATCCCATCCTCCTCGCCTCATCATTAGCATTATCTACCTTATCATCGTCTTTGTCATTCTGCAGTCATCATTTTTCTTAGGAAGGGCACCCTTACCCAGTCCGACTCATAAAAGGTTCCATTTATTTCTCCAGAAAGAGTGAGAGCGCCATGATCCAAGCAGCTCTCGGGGCAGAACAAGGCCGAGGCACCGCGTCCACTGCGATCCAGATGCACCCTCGAGCAAGCTACTGAGACTGTCACTTTGAGCAGAAATTGCTTGATTGAAGTTCGTCTGCTCCGTGTGGTTGTGCTTGGGGGGCCAATTGCGGCATTTTTTTTTTCTTGTGGCACTAAACCTTTAAATAAAATAAAATGCGAAAATAATAATATATAATACTCTTGCTTAATTATAGTCGCGAGTTGTTCAGGTCAGATTTATTCAATTATAATTACACCGACCAGTGTATGTTAACGTCTATTCAGAAAAAAAATGTTATCTGTCCTTTTGATTTCTAAAGTGTAAAACCTTGCATTGGCTCA
>NW_023663022.1:5000-10000 GCF_015228065.2 Penaeus monodon
AAATTAGAAGAAAAATAAATTAACAAGGTTAAAAAAGCACAACAAAAAAAGAAATCCAAAAGACAGACAAACAATAAAACGTAGAATATAAAAAACTTTAAAAGATGAGAATGAGAAAAAAAAGAAAAAGAAAGAAAATTTAAACACACACACACACCACCACACACCCCAAGGAGTGTATATATATGATTAGGGGGGAAAAATAAAGACAATAAAATTAATAAAAAATATAAAAAAGGAAAAAAATGAAAAAGGGAAATTGGGAAACCCTAAAAAAAAGATGAAAACTGAGTGGAAGGGGGCGAAAAAAGTCACCGAAAATTTATCCCCAAAATAACTGAAACAATTGATAAATAATGAAATAATATTAGGTGGTAAAAAAAATAAATAGAAAAAAATAGATACATAGAATAATTGAATAAATGGTAAGTAACTAATTCAAAAACAAAAAAAATATAATCAGATAATAGATACAACACTAAAATGATAAAAATTAAATAGAAAGAACCATGAAAATGATAAAGGGAAAAAAAATATAAATAATAATAAAATATCTGAATTTTGAATGAATAACGAACATAAAATCAAAAATGATTATGAAATAAAGATGGTAAATAATAACAATTAATTAATAAAACTTATTCACTTACATTTTTCTGTCCTTATTAATGGGGGGTTAAGAGGGTAATTTGAGCCCCGGGCGGATAAAAATCACTCGAAGGAGGATTAGAATTAACCGTAATGATAAAAAAAGCAAATTGTTGTTAACGGAAGAAAAGGTATCATCCCAATCAACCAAATTGTATTCCAGTGACTGAAATCAAACGATCAGTTTTTTAATAAAAAAATATAATTATCAATTTCAAAATTTTTAAATTTTTAAATGATTTGTCTCATGTAAAAACAAAAATCTAAGATAAATATACAAAAAAAAAATCATTAATAAAAAAAAGACTGTCAATACAAGATGTTTTCATGGAGAGCAAAAGGAAAAAAAAATCAATAGGGAACCCAAAAGACAGAATGAATACCCGAATGACAATATGGCAACCAAATAAAAAATATAACAAACAGAATGACAAAAATGGCACCTAAATGGCAATATGACAACAGAATGACAAAATGGCAACCAAATGACAATTATAACCCGTAAAAAAAAAGAGTAATGATATTAAAAAAAAATTAATAAAATAACAAAATTTTAAAAGACATTATTTTTAAATTTTTACTTATTATTGTTTTATTGTTATTATTTTTGGGTGAATTTTTTGGAATAATAATAAAAATGAAAATAAGATAATAATAAAATAATGATGATAAAATAATAATAATAATAATAATAATAATAAAAATAAATAATAAAATAATAATAATAAAAATAATAATATAATAATATTATAAAATTTTAATATATATAAATATATATATAAAAATTTAAATTTTTTTTAAATATTTATTTTAAAAATTTTAATTATTATTTTAAAATAATAATAATAAAAAATATAAAAAATTTTTATAGTATATAATATATTATATTTTTTTTTTTTAAAAATTTTTTATTATATATATAATTATTTTAATTTATATCTCTTATTATTATTATAATGTAAAAATTTTTAAAAAATAAATCTATATTTATATATATTATATATAATAATATATATAATATATTATAATATATATTAAAAATAAATATTTAATATATATAATTTATAAAATATATAATATATTTTAATATTTTTATAATATATTATATTATATTATATATATATAATAAATATATATAATTATATAATATATTTTATAATATATATATATATATATTATATATAATTTTTTAAAATATATAATATATATATATATATAATATATATTTTTATATTTTAAAATATATATATTTTTTTTTTTTTTAAAATTTCTATATATATATATATATATTTATAAAATTTTATAATTATAGTTTTAATATATATATTCATTTTTAGATAAGTTTTAAATAATTATTAATTTTTATTAATTTATTTTATATATTTAATTATATTATTATATATATATATTATATATTTTTATATGTTATTTTTTCAAAATTATTATACATATATATTAAAACCATTTTTTTTTTTTATACAATATATATAATATATTATTAATATTTATCATATTTAAAAATTATATATATACATATATTTTATATACATTTTTAATATTAATATATAAATACATATTATATAAATTATATAATAATATTATATTTTATACATATATATTATACATATATAATTTACTATAATATATACATATATATACATAATTTATAACTATATATATATACTTATATAAAACCCTATATATAATACATATAATTTTACATATATATTTAAAATAAAATATTATATATATATATATATATATATTTTAATAATATATTATATATATTATTTGTAACAATCCCGTTTGTAGTATGGCAGTACAATGTGGGTTGTAGTATATGAAAACAGAAATTTTAAGATGTCTGGGGAATAGGGGAAAATAATTACAAAAAGTAATGAAAGTAGCTTATATTAAGCCAAAAGTTAGTTTATCTATAATCTTGAGGTTAAATTTCATTTTATTTTTTAAAGTTTATTTTTTATGAATTTTGATATTTTGGGAATTACATTTTTATCAGTTGATTAGTTTTTCTTTTTTTATCTATGTTTTCGTTATTACCCTTTATAATGAATTTTTGATTATTTTTCAAGATAGTTTTTTCATTCCCATTATAGTTATCTTCACTGTATTTTATTAAAATTGAAAAATATTTCCATTTTAATTATTTCTTTATTATATTATACAAACACAAAGCCCCAAAAATTAAAATCCAAAAAAATCATTTATTTCCTTTTATTTTTCACCTCATACCCAAAACACACAAAAAATAAGAAAGTATTACTTCCCATTAAACTTTAGGATAACGAAAAGAAAGTGCAAAAAACGCTTTTTTTCAAAATGTCCCCGTGTCCCCTTTCCTGGGAGGTGAAAAATGGCCGCTCAGTCGGACTCACTTTTTCGTCCACGCCCCCCCCCCAGGTAGACTGCTGCCCCCCCTGCTCGGAACATCGGGTTTCGGAATCATCATACTCGAGCAAAATAGCACACAGTTTCGAAACCTTTTTTTTCACTTTTTACGCACAGGGGTGAATTTGAGGAGATTGAAAACACCCCCCCGAAGTCAAAACTTCTAAGATTTGATTGAAGTAATTTAAATTAAATTTATGGCCTGGAGACGCATTGCAATTATATTGTCACGCCCTTGATGGTTTACCCGGAGATGTAAGGGTGAATTACAAGCCATCTCAGAACGTTGATTGGGTACTTTTTTTCTCCAGGAAGGTCACGATTGTGGTCAGTGAAATTGAAAAGGATAGCCCACCAAAGATAAAAACTCGAACTTCTTGTTGCAGTTATATTCCGAGTAACTCCTTCTCGTGGTACTATATGCAGCTGAGCTTGGAAAAATTGGCTGGTGGTAAGCTACGGAGTAGAACACCCTCGTTCTTCTTGGGGGAGGACGGGGCGGGACTATTTCACTGGCATCTGTGTGCAGGATGAAGGGCTTTTGGAAATCTGGAGCTGCCAAAACGGGGTCGCTGGGAAAAGGGAACCCCTTCAGCCTCTCGAAAGCCCTCTGACATTCTGAAGTCCCGGAAAAAGACCTTTCGGGTGGTCAGACGCGTCAGCGGGCCGGGCTTTGCAGATTGGGGGTAGCGCGGTAAAAACCCCCCATGCCAAGGAAGCGCATAGGGATTTCCGAGTGTTTTGGAAAATTGGTAGTTCAGGGGTAGCTTCGACGTTTGCGGTCTTGGGTTTTAAAACCCTTCCCCTTCCAACAATATTCCAAAAACGTTTCCCTGGCATGCAGAAGGGACCTTCCTAAACCTTTTTGTCAAAAGGCATCTTTAATTTCTGAAAACACACGACAAAATTTCTAATGCTGAGACCAGTTCTGAAAGAATCAAAAAGTTCTAATATACGTGAAACCCATCTAATCCTTTCAATGTGAAGTTCATAACACGCTGAAAGTAGCAGGGCTGTTTCTCATACCAAATGGTAAAAAATATTCGTAAAGCCAAATGGAGTGATGAATGCAGATGTAAAATCGAGCTTTTTCTTTACATTTTTGATAAAATCCTTATGAGATCAATTTTTTTTAAAAATTTTGATGACCAAATGCATCAAAGAATCACAAATCTAGGGAGGGGGTAAAGTCAGGAATATTACACATTCAGCCGCCTATACTGACACATACGAATTTTTTTCCCCTTCCTTTGGCACATGACATGGGAAGCCCGGGTGACGACGGGACTGCCAAGCCCTTCGGAAATAGTTTCACTTCCTCTCTCATTTGCGTTTTTCTCAGGGTTTTGACGATAAAAGGTGTTGCCGTATGGGAAGTGTACCTGGCACTAGTTCAAATCATGCTTTATAACATTGCATTTACCGGGGGTGTCGAGAATAGGGTAAATAATTTTGAAAAAGGTTAGAAACCCCTTATCTCGTCTAACCAAGAGATTTAAGAAAGAAGGGAATTACCAAAAAATATCAGAGTTCAAGCATGATCCATGGGTTTAAATCGAGTGGTCTTTAACCCTATTGTAAAATTACAAAGGTTTCTGCGGCAAGTCATCGTAGATCAGGAGAATTTGGGATATAGATTTTTTAAACATTTATATGAATTAATCGAGTGGTTTTTCTACGGCAGGGGTTTCAAAATATAGTTTTTGTCATTTAAATTCTTTTCAATGGGATAAGGTCCTTGGGATTTTTCTGCCAGTGGAGAAACCCGGAATGGGGAATGTAAACCAGAAATTTATCACCTACTTCGAAATTTCTTTGCTGGGACTTTTTTCATATTAAGCTTCTTTTACTTGACCTTTTAAAAAAAATTATCTTTTTTCAATTGTCTAAATTTAGCTAATGTTTCTTGAAGATTCTTAATAATAGTGAAAATGTAGTTTTAT
>NW_023663023.1:0-15423 GCF_015228065.2 Penaeus monodon
AAGACGTAGATCTACAATACGTGTTACTGCAGATCAAATAAGCAGCTACACGGAAGATGAAGAGAAATAGGAGTACATAGTTTTATTTTCGAGGGCAACACACACATCAGTTAACCAGGGAAAAAAAGTTTATATTATTGTATACCTGTGTGAAAATTACAAGTTAATAAGATATATGATGGTCTATGTATATATTAAATTTGAGTATTCTATTAGATTCTGGATATGAGGGATTATAGTGTATATGGGTATTAATTGTATTTTGTTTTAAAATGAATGTGGGATTTAAGTATGTTATTTGAAATTATAATTATGAATTATTTTGGTATGGTAATATTAGCATGTGTTTATATTATATGTGTTTGGTTATTGTATTGAGTGTGTATAGGTTTGTTTATTATAGTGTATGTGTTTATATGTAGTGATAATGTGTAATGGTATGAATGTGTATGTATTGGTATATTGTATGTATGTGATGTATTGTATGTGTGTATGTATAGTATGTATTATTGGTATGTATGTATTGATATGTATGAGTATGTATGTATGTAGTGTATTTGTGTTTAGATATGGTATATATGTTATATAGTGTTGTATATGTTGATGTTGTATATACTATTGGTATTCAGTTTATGTTATATGTATGTATAAATGATATGTATGTGTGGGTTATGGTATGTGATTGTAAGTATAGGAATGTGTATGTTGGTATGTATTAGTATGTATAGTATGTGTATGTGTATGTATAGTTGTGTATGGTAGATGATATGTGTATTAGTTATATGTGTATGTAGTGGTTTGTGTTGTATGTTATGTTAATATGTTGTGTATGTGTATTGTATATTGTGTGTGTGTATGTTGTATGTATATGTGTATATATATGTATGTATATGTATTAATATATATGATTATAGTATGTTATATATTATAGTTGTATATGTATATGTGTGTAGTATGTGATTATGTATATGTGTATATGTGGGTGTGTGTGTGTATGTGTATATGGGTATATATGTATATGTATGTGTATGTTGTATATATGTATATATGTGTATTATGTATTATGATATATGTATGTATATGTATGTATATTGTATATATTATGTATGTATGTGTGTATGTTTATATGTATGTGTAGGTGTGTGTGTATGGTGTATATGTGTGTATGTGGTATTATAGGTATATGCATGTGTGTATGTGCGCATGTGTGGTGTATATATATGTGTATGTGTGTATATGTGTATGTGTGGGTGTGTGTGTGTATGTGTAGTATATGGTATATGTATTTGTATGGGTATGTATAGGTATATACGTGTGTATGTTAGATATATAAGTGTGTATGTGTGTATGTTATATGTATGTGTGGGTGTATGTATGTGAGTGTGTGTGTATATGTATGTATGTGTGTATTGTGGTATATGTGTATGTGTATGTATGTGTATATGTTTATGGTGTATGTGTGTATATTGTATGGTGTGTATGTGTATGTTATATGTATGTATGTGTATGTGTTGTATGTGATATGATGTATATATATATGTTATATATTATATATATTTATTATATGTGTATATGTGTAGGTATGGATGGTATATAGGATATAGGTATAGTGTATGTCTATATATGGTTAAGTGTAGGTCTACATATGGTTGTGTATATGTGTGTGTGAGCAGATTGTGTATGTAGGTACGTATGTGGTATTTGTGCTTTGCTTTCTTACTATGGTAGGTGTGTAAGGGTACAGGTTTCTTAGTGCATATGTGTGGTGGTTAGTTGAAATGTGTACATGTGTTTGTTTGGATATATGGGTATATGGATGTGTATAAGCATGGTATTTACATTTTTACATTTCTACAGGTGTATATACATGTATATGGGCACATTTACTTTTTTATGTGTATGTGCGGAATTATATAGGTGGTTGTATGGAAGTCTCTTGTATGTTAGTATGTAAGTAAATTAGGTTAGAGTAGATATGTATGTATGCTTGGGTATATATGGAGATATAAGGTTATATACGTTAAATGTATGAATATAAGCATGTAGATGTAAGTGTGTTATATATATATATACTGGTACACATATATATATGGTTTTTATAGGGATCTGAGCAAGTATACACAGTTTTAGGGGAAAGTATAGTTTACATGCAAGTATACTTAAAGGTCCATGCATATATAATTAAAGAAATTTCAAGGGCCCATACATATATATATACATAAAAAATATATATAGGAAAAAGATACACAGAAATCTACCCTGGTCACATACCCACAGATGGAGAGGACCAGAAGCCATTGGAGCGGCGAGAACGGAAAGGAACGAGGGGACGCTACATAAGAGCGGCGAGAGCGGAAAGGAACGAGGGGACGCTACTGAACGCCCCACCGCACTTTCCGCACATCTGCTCTCCTCCCTCCCCCGGGATTTTTTAACTAAGGAGAGGAAGAGGACCCTTTTGATAGGAGATGAAAAACTACCGCACATAGGCCCCGGATAATTTTCCATCCCAAATCCATGGATTTGTGAACAAACCTCCCTTGTACTTGGAAGAGGGAAACTAACCCACATAGGAACAGCAGTTGTGACAGGGAAACGAAGCACCAACCTAACCTACCCTCCCTGACCAAGTGTAGCCCCCAAGAGAAGGGCTCCTGCTGTCTCCCAGGGTTCTTTTCCTATGCCTTTTGATATAGGGATTGGTATGGATTTATCAATATTATTAATACACAATCTATAAATAAATATATTAAAAAAGCACAGGGCGTATATCCAGAGAGAGTAAAGCCCCCGCTCCCCTTTCCCACCCTCCAACAAGAGGAACTAGGACACATGGGCTCCCAGTCGAACAGCCTCCCCTAGTTCCCCAAACGACCAATACAGAGGACCAGAGATACATGGTCCCACACAGGAAAACCTTCCCACATCGCTTATTCTAAACTCGTTAGATAGGTATAAAATGTATGCCTTTCAAATAAAGAGTCAGTAAGCACCCAGCCTGACACCTGATGAGGCCATGTAGGCCGAAAGCGCTCGTGTCTGGGTTTACTGTAGTTTAAGTGACATGTGTGTTTGTTTTTTCCTGTGAATTGGTGTATTTTGTGTTGTTTATTTGCCTGTGCATATGTAATAGCTGGACAATATCCTAGCCACAGAAAAGGCCCCCAGTGTACCTCCCAGCTGATCTTTATTGTGGGTTTGGCGGAAAGGACCGGCGGGATCTACGAGAGGGTGAGGACTACCCTCTAGATGGTACCCCAACACACAGATAAGTAGACACCCCTGGTCGACCTTTGTAATAAACCCATCAAGAAGAGGTGTTTTTATAAAAATTGTCCATACATTACATAGCTGCACAGTTATAATACAAAATACCTGTATGATTGTGTTACTTGAGGCCCCCTACAGAGTTCAATAAATATTAATTACTTCGATAAAATATAAAGGAAAAAGAAAGGTCTGAGTTGTTTATTACCAAAAAAATATATATTCAATCAAGAATAATTACATACAAGATCTTTTATGAAATTAAACATATCAAGTAAAAGCGATAACAAAAAGGTAAAGAGGAGATAAGACCTTTGAAATATACACCTAGGAGATTGTGTTTCTAGAAATTATCAAATAGATTTTTGTTATAAAGGAAAAAGGTCTGAGTTGTTGATTACTAAAAATATATATTCATTCAAGAATAATTACACACAAGATCTTTTAAGAAATTAAACATATCAAGTAAAGAGATAACAAAAGGTAAAGAGGAGATAAGACCTTTGAAATATACACCTTTGAAATAGTGGTTCTAGAAATTGTCCAATAGATTTTTATTTTTTGATAACCCACACCCCCATAGAACAGTGCGAATGTAAAGTACCTGTATGTCTGTGGCATTTTTTACTGTTATTTTAAGGAACTATGGTTAAACAAAGGAAAAAAGGTCTGTGTTTGTTAGTACCAAAATAAATAAGCATCATATGGGAAAGAGGTTATATAGAGATCTATACAAAGGTTGATTAAGATATAGAAGGAATAAAGAGACCTAAGAGCGAGATGTATGTTAAAGGTCTGTGTTAGTTTACCCTTATCAATTAACCGATAACATAATATTGGATTTGTAAAGGTAAAGAGGAGATAAGACCTTAGAAACATAGGAACATAAGGATTTTTTGGGGTTTTAGAAATTATCCATTAGATGTGTATTTGATAACCCACACCCCATAGAACAGTGCGACTGTAAAGTACATGTATGTGGCCTGGTTGTTTGTTGTTTTTTTAGGGACCTTTTTTAAAAAAAATTTATTGGTTTATTACCAAATGAGTTCAACAAAACATTTACATACATATAATCAATGGTAAATGATGGATGCAAAGATGAGATTTGAACCTATATGAAATATGGATATATAAAGATATGAATAAGTAGTTGCGTGGATTTATTTAAAAAAAAATACCAGTAGTTATATATTTGATATATTTTTTTGCCCCAACCTGAGAGATTGATAAAGTAGTTGTTATTTGATTTTTAATAAATAGACACATAGATAGTGTTTTGTTAATAAAAGATCATTACCACTACTTGAGTTCCCCCTTTAAAGAGAATAAGGGTTCTACAGCCCTCTTTTTTGGTGAACAGAGGAAAAACTTTCAAATCACAATGGTTATAACAAGGACCCAGTTGAGAGAAGCAGTGAAAGATAACACAGGGGAGAATGTCAGAGAAGGTAGATCATTAGAGAGCATGAGAGAATGGGAGGAGGCCCTTCCAGGGATAAGTGGGCCAATAAGAGAGATAAGGATAGAACCCCCCCCTCCCCCCAAAGAAAGAAGAGACCCAAAGGATAGGAGGGAACCCAGAGAGTTAGAGGATAGGAAAAGATCTTAATACAGTCATTACCAGGAGGATGGAACCACCCGGATGCATGGATAAGAGGGAATAGGGCAATAGAAGCTTCCCCCTTGGTACACATCCTTTCAGAAAGAACAGAAAAAATAGGACACCCTGAGGACCCCTTTGAGGATGAATACCCAGTCCCCGTTTCTCGGGTTGAGCTAGACAAGGAAACAGGTTAACTGAGTACCATATTTTGACAAATCTATTTCAGAAAGAAGCCAGTTGCTTAGAGTACCTTACCTTATGTGATAGTAGTGAGGCGAGAGGTACCACAGGGGTCTGTAGAGTAACAGTCACCGACTTTCCCAGCCCCAATGATGCCCTCCCCCCGAGATGGATTGTAGAATTAGGCGAGCAAATATGGTCTAGGGCTGCAAGGCAGTGGCAAGGCTTAGTGGCAGCTACCATAAGGGCCGAAGCAATTGAATTGCGGGCCGAAATTGTGAACCTGAAGATGGAAATTATGAATAGGTACCCAGATAACTATAGACAGATTACAAATAGAGCATATAAAAAAGGAACTAGGAATTTAAAATCAAGGACCCCCCCTGAAGAGGTGTTGTACATAATGGATAGGTCAACCCCCCTTTTGAGTTACTTAAGAGAGGAATCCGAATTAACAAGGGAAGAGAAAGAATTAATGACTTTATGTCAAGCACCCACAGAGACCAATAGGATAAAAAGTCCCCAAGATCAAGTTGTTTTGTACTCCCCTCCCCGCCCCAGGAGGAGAGTACCCCCCAGGTGGTAACCCAGTCCCAACCCTGTGAATGCGGAAATAGACCAGGGATAAACACCCCAGGCAACCTATTAGGGACAGAACCCACCACTGAACAAACCCCCAACCTCACCTTCAACTTAGATTTGGCACAAAAGACCCCCCCCCTGCCCCAGGAGAGTGAGCCCCTTAGGATTTATGAATCCATAAGTACAGAACCCCCTTTGCCTCTAGATACCTCCCTTGACACAGCCCCAACCCCAGCACAGGAGGATAGAGTAGAAGCGTGCCATGCACTGATAGATAGAGTAGTACAGGTAGTCAACAAGATAGAAAACATTATTCTTGACAAATTAAATCCTCCTCTCAATGAGCTGGGACAGGGAGTGGCAAACCCACACACGTGGAAAGCATTCAGGGAGCATGCAAAGAGGGAAAAAGGGAAAAAGAAATTAGAAAAGAAAAGAAAAAATCAGGAAAACAGAGAAGCAAGGATAGGAAATGAGGGTTTTCCCCCACCCCACACCGCCCACCTCGCCCCCCTCCCCCTCGACCCACACACCCCCGCCCCCCTCCCCTCGCCCCTCACACCCACATCCCTCACACCCACACCCCCGCCCCCCTCCCCCTCGCCCCTCACACCCGCGCCCCCGCCCCCCTCCCCCTCGCCCCTCACACCCGCTCCCGCCCCCCTCCCCTCGCCCCTCCCCACCCACACCCCCGCCCCCTCCTCACACCCGAAAACCCCCCTCCCTCCCCCTCGCCCCCTTCTCCCACAAAATACCCATACCCCACACTGCCGACCCTCTACCCACCACCCCAAGGGTACCAAAGGAAACAACCTTGGCACAGAGCAACAGAGGGTCATCAGCCGTGGGAAAGACATGGGAACAGAGGAGCATACAGGAGAGGACAGGGAAACAGAAGGTATTATGGGAGAGAAGCCGAGATCAGATGGTCATCCAGAGGGAGGATGTTGAGAGAAGAGTCAGGCCCCCAGGGGAAAACATTTTGGGAGGAATAGGCAGGTACAGGATGAGACAGGAAACAGGCTATGGGAGGTACCAAGGGAGGGACCCGCACTACAAGGGGAGGGACCAAACAGGAATAGGAAGAGGAAACACCCAATGGGGCCAAGAGGTAAGAGGAGGAGGACAGTGGCAAGGAGAAAGGAATGGGCAGCAGGGCTGGAACTGGTAGTTTCAGAGGTACCCCTCACCCATGCACAAAGATCAGTCCTAAGCAAAGGAAGATCTTTTGTCCCAGGCCCCCCATCCCCTCGCCCCCTTATAGAGAATTTAGTTTCTTCTTTGGAAAGGCTAGAAAAAGATATTAATTCTAGGTTTTCAACATCCCTCTCCCCAGGGGCAGACCCCCCATTAGAGAGAAACAAAACACGTCTACCCCCCCAACTCCCAAGATTGATGACTAATACTTGTCCCCCTAGAAAGATGCCAGGTTTGAAAGATAAAATAAAAGAAGAAGAGGCCCTGGTAATAAATGCAAATAAAAGAAAGTAAGGCCAAATTTAACATGGAAAGAAATCAAAGCTTTGGAGGAGCTAAAAGCAGACCCAAATATTGTAATAAAAAAAGCAGACAAGGATGGTGCACTGGTAGTGCTTAAGACAGAGAGCTATAGAGCTATGGGACAGGCACACCTAAGGGACACGAATACTTATAAACTTTTATCCAACCCACAGGAAGAGCTGCAGAGAGTGGAGGCAGAAAGCAGATTGCTAGTAAGCAGGTTCTACTGTCTAGACTCACCAACAGGGAAGAGATCTAGTTTCACGGCAGCACAGAGGGACGCCCTTTTAGCCCATAAGCCAAGCATCCCCCACTGGTACATACTCCCAAAACACATAAAAAGCTAGATGAAGAGATAGGGACATGGCCAGGGAGGCCAGTACTTAGTGGCTGCTGTGCACCTACGAGACCAGTAGACAGGTTACTAACTACCTTTCTCTCCCCCCTGTTAGAGCTTCTCCCAGAAAGGCTGCAAGACACAACTCATTTTCTGAGGAAACTCAGAGAGGCACCGAAATTAGAAGGAGAGACTTACCTTTTCTCCTTTGACATTGTGTCTTTATATCCTTCTATCCCACAGGAAGAGGCAGCCTGGGTAGTGGCGAATTTTTATGAAAAGAATTTTGGGTACATACAAGGTCGGTTGAAAGACATGTACAATATAAAGGCCCCTCCCCCATACCTAATACAGGAAGGCATTGAGCACATCCTTACCGGGACATTACTGAGGTTCGATAATAAGTACTACCAACAAATGAAAGGTACGGCAATTGGAGCCTCAGTATCAGTGGCAGTGGCAGAGATTTTTGTACATGTGAGTATAGAACCTAAAAGGAAGAAAATGAAAAAACAACCGCTCTTATTTTATAGATATATTGATGATATATTTGGAGTGTTCCAGGGCACAGAGGAAGAACTTCAAGAATACTACAGAGACCTCAACCAGTTCCACCCGGATCTGAAATTCACGGTTGAATTTGATAAAAACAAATTACCTTTTTTAGATACACTGGTATATGTAGATGAGGAAGGCTTCCTGCAGACAACAGTGTTCCATAACCTTCAAACACTCACCAATATTTACACTTCCAGTCGAGCCACCACCCAAATCTAAAGAAAAGCCTCCCTTTCTCACAAGGAATCAGGGTTAAAAGGATTGTAAGCACCCCTGAACACCTGGAGAAGGCACTGAAGGAAATGGTAGGTTTTTTCAGAGCGCGAGGATACAGCGAGAAGATCCTCAATGCGGCCATGGCAAGACTAGAAGATATCCCAAGAGATACACTCCTAGACGTGAAACAGAAAGGTGAATTAAACAGATTAATTTTCCCCATGCTTTATTCCCAGAACATAGCAAATCAGCTGCGCGAGTCGATCAACAGAATCTGGGAATGGACACAAGAAAAGGCCAGGGACACACCATGGGAGGCCAGGGTAAAAGGACCTCCCCCCATGATAGCATGGAGGAAAGACAGGACCATCGCAGAGAGACTAATAAGAGCAGAGTTCCCATCCCCTTTGCTCAGAGAGGACGCATTGCACAATGACAGGGGAAGGGGCCTGCCAGGTCATTTATCCACAGATAGCAAGGTGCCGAGAGGACCCCGAGGAATTTCCGGAGTACCCATGAGAGTAACTACCGCCGGAGAGGAACGAGGGAACGCTACGCATAGCCCGCAGAACACCCCCCCCCCTCCCCGCCGCTCATACCACAATACCCCCACCACCTTCTAAATTGTAAAGCTAAGTATCATACATTTCCATACTGCGGAAGATATGAAAAGAGTTTTACATGAATACACAGAGATTAATGGATTGAAATACAAAGCTTGAGGACAAGAGAAAATCCTACTTACCTTTCTTGGAAAATCCTTTTTTTTAAAAAGAAGACAGAAATAATCCATGAATAGATAAGTAAGCAAGGAAATATGCACCTATTAATAGAAAATATTCAAGAACCTTTCCCCCTACCCCTATAATATGATACAAACTATCTATCTATATATATATAAGGGTATGGAAAGGAGTTATTGAACTATTCCATTAAGATAAACAATTAAGATAACAGGGAAATAAACCTGTTAAGATTTTTATTCAGAGAACAGTTTTATTTATTGAGAATTTAAATCTCCAATACATAGATATCTGCATCTTTGATACATAAATATCTACCAGTCGCGCATACCCACAGGTGGAGAGGATAGGTACAGTACGAACAAAACCCCAACCAGAGGAACGAGGGACGTACATACGTTTCTTCCCCCCCCCCCCTCACCTCTCTGTTATACCCCACCTTGGGGTTTTTTAAATTTCCCTTTTTAAAAATAAGGAGGAATTTAGGTAAAGGAAATTTTTAAATATAAGAATTTTCGGAAACTTTTTGGAAAAAATATACTATAAAAAAGAAAAAACAAGAGTGGTATATTAAGAAATGATAGGTTTTTTTATCTGTTTTTGTTAAATATTTTTTTTTTTAAAATAAAGGGGATTAACTAATGTTATGGGGATTATTGTTAAGGAAGCCCCTTTTTTTTGTATATGTAATAAAAGTTTGTAAGGAAAAATTGTTTGGGGTTTATAAAAAGTTGTATAGGGTTTTTTTTTTAGTTTTTGGGGGGTTTTTTTTGTAAATATTTTTATTTTGTGTTTTGTAAATTTAATTTGGGTTTGTATGGGTTTGTTTTGAAAGGTATGTTATGTTGTTATATGTTTTGGTTATTATATTGTGTTTTGTGGTTTGTTTTTATTAAAGTTATTGTTGGGGTATGTGTATTTATGTTTTATGTTATTTATTTTTTGTATTTTTATTATGTGTTTGTGTTTTTGTAATTTTTTTGAAGTTGGGTTTTGGTTTTTATTTTTAAGGGATTTTTTTTTAAGTTGTTAAAATTTTATGTTTGTTTTTATTTATGGGGGGTTTTTGTATGTTTTTAGGGGGGGGTTGTTATTTTTGGGATTAGATTGGGTTTTTAAGGTTTGTTGTTATTTTGGGGTTTGGGATGGTTTAAATATTTTTGTTATAGATATTTATTTTTGTTTATTTTTTTGTTTTAAAGTTGATGTTATGTATTTTGTTATTTTTAATTTTATTTTGTATTTGTTTTTTTTTTTTTTTAAATTTGTTTGATTTTTTTTTTTTTTAGGGGTTTTTTTGGGGGATGGTTATATGGGGTTTTATGTATTTTTTTTTTTTTGTTGGGGGGTTTTTGGGTTTTTATGTGTTTGGTTTAAGGAATTTTTTTTTGGGGTTTTGTTTTTATTTGGTTTGGTGTTTTTTATTTGGGTTTATTATTGTTTTATTGTGTTTTTATGTTTTTATTTTTGTTATGTGTTTTTTTTTTCTTTGTTTTTTTTTTATTTTTTTTTTGTGGGTTTGTTTTGTTTTTGGGTTTGTTGATTGTTATGGTGGTTTTTTGGTTGTTTGTGTGTTTTTTTGTTTGTTTATTTGATTTTGTTTTTTTTTTTTAAATTTTTTTTTTTTTATTTTTTATTATTTTTAAATTTTTTTTTTAAAATTTTTTTTTTCCCCTTTTTTTTTGGGGGTTTTTTTTTTTTAAAAATTTGTTTTTTAAAGGGGGGGGGGGTTTTTTTTTTTTTTTTAATAATTTTGTATATTTTTATTTTTATTTATTTTTTTTTATTTTTATTTTTATTATTATTTTTTTTTTTTTAATTTTTTTTTTTTTTTTCATTTTTTTAAAAAACTTTTTTTTTTTTTTTTTTTAACTTTTTTAAAAAAAAATTTTTTTTTTTTTTAAATTTTTTTTAAAAATTTTTTTATTTTTTTTTTTTAAATGGGTTTTTTTTTCCCCCCCAATTTTTTTAATTCCCTTTTGGGGGCCGACCCTTTTTTAAAAATTCCCCCAAATTATTTTAAACCCCAAAAAATTTTAAAAATTTTGGGCCCCTTTTTTCCTTTAAAAATTTTAAAAAAAATTTTCCGGGCCCCAAAAAAAGGGGCCCCCAAGGGGAGGGGAAAGGAAAACCCCTAAAACCCCCAAAGGGAAAAAAAACGCTCCCCCCCCCCCAAAAATTTTTTCCCCTTTTTGGGGGGAAAAAAGGGGCCCTAAAAAATTTCCCCAAACCAAAATTTTTTTTTTTCCCCTTTTTTTTTTAAAAAAACCCCTTTTATTTAAAAAAAAACCCCCCAACCCCAAAAAAAAAAAAAAAAAAACCAATTTTCCCCCCCCCCCCCTTTTTTCCTTAAAAATTTCCCCCCTTACCCAAATTAAAATTTTTAAAAAAAACCAAACTATTAAAAAAAAACCCCCCCAAAAAACCAAAAAAAAAATTTTCCCTACTAATTAAACCCCCCCCAAAAACCCCAAACCCTCCCAAACCAATAAAAAAAAACCTTTAAAAAAAAAACCCAATAATTTTTAACCCCAATTTTCCCCCAAAAAACCCAATTTTTAACCCGCCCCTTTTTTAAAAAATTTTAAAATTTTTTTTCCTGTTTTTTTTTTAAACCCCCCAAAAAACTTACCCCCCAAAAAAGAACCTTTCCATTTTAAATTTTTAAAAAACCCCCGGGGGGGGGGTTTTCCCCCAATTTACCCCCCCTTTCCCCAAAAATTAAAAATCCAAATTTTTTTCCCCAAAACTACTTAAATCCAAACCCCCCCCCAAAAAAACTTCCCCCCAAAAAATTTAAAACCCCCAAATTTTAAAAAACCCATTTCCCCCAAAAAAATTTTTTTTCCCCCCCCTTTTTAAAAATTTAAAAAAAAAAAATAAAAAAACTTTAAAATTTTAAAAAAAAAATTTTCAATTTTTTTTAAAAAAACCCTTTTTTTCTAATTTAAAAAAACCCTAAATTCCCACCCCCCAAAAAAAACCCCTTTTTAAAATTTCCCAAATAAAAATAAAAAAATTTTTAAACCCAAATTTTTTAAAACCCCCCTTTTTTTTTTTTTCCCCCCCCCAAATTTAAATAATTTTAAATTTTTTTAAAATTTTAAAAAATTTCCCAAAAAATTATTTCCAAAAAAAAATTTTTTTAAAAAAAAATAAAAAAATTTAAAATAATTAAAACCCCCCTTTCCCCCCAATTTCCCCCCCTTAACCAAAAAAATTTTTTTAAATTTTTTACCCCAACAATAAAAACCTTTTTTTAAAAATACCCCCCTTTTTTTCCCCCAAAATTTCTAAAACCTAATTTCCCTTTTTTTCCCTTTTTCCCCCAAAAAAATTTTTTTCCAAAAAAAAAACCAAAAAAATTTTCCCAAAATTTAAAACCCAAAAAACCCCCCTTTTTTAAAAAATTAAAAACCAAATTTTTTAAAAAAAAACCCTTTTAATTTTTTTTTCCCCCCCCAAAAATTTTTTTTTAAAAAAACAAAATTTTTTAATTTAAAAAAAACCCCCCTACCCCCAAAAAATATTCCCCCTTTTTAAAAAAACTTTCCCAAAAATTTTAAAAAACCAAAAATTTTTAAAAAAAAATTTTTTAAAAAACTGGGGGGGCCCCCCCAAAAAACCTCTAAATAACCCCCCCCAAAAAACCCCCCAAAAAAAAAAAAAATTTTTTAAAAAAACCCCCCCAATTTAACCCCCTTAAAAAAAAAAATTTTTTTTTCAACCCCTTTTTTTGGGAAAAAAAAACCCTTTTTCCCCCTTTTTTGGGCCCCCCCTTTTTGGGGGTTTTCAGGGGGGTTTTTTTTTTCCCCTTAAAAAACCCAAAAAAATCTTTTTTATTTTTCCCCCTTCCCCCTAAAAAATAAAACTTAAAAATTTTCCCCCCAAATTTTAATTTCCAAAAGAATCCCCCAAAATTTTCCCCCTAAGGGGGACTTTTTTAAAAAAACCCCAAAAAAATCCCCCCCCTTTCAAAAAACCCCCCCCAAAAAAAAATTTAAAAAACCCCCCCTAATTTTTTTAAAACCCCCCTTTAAAAAAACCTTCCCCAAAAAAAAATAAACCCCAAAACCCCCCCCCAAAAAAACCCCCCTTAAGTTTTATCCCCCCCCCCAAATACCCCCTTTTTCCCCCCCACCCTTAAACCCCCCCAAAAAAAAACCCCCCAAAAAACCCCCCCCCCAAAAACCCCCCCTTTTAAGGGCCAAAAGGGGGGGGTTTTTAAAAAAAAAACCCCCCCCAAAAAAACCCCCCTTTTTCCCAAAAACCCCCCAAAAAAAAAAAATTTTTTTAAAAAAACCCTTTTTCCCCGAAACCCCCCCCCCAAAAAAAATTTAAAATTAAAAAAAAAAATAAAAAAAACCCCCCAAAAAAAAACCCCAAAAAAAACCCCCCCCAACCTCCCCTCCCCCCAAAACCCCCCCCTCCCCTTTCCCCCCCCTCCCCCACCCCTAACCCCAAACCCCCCCCCCCTTTTTTTCCCCCCCTTTTCCCCCACCCCCCCCCCTCCCCCCCCCGGGCCCCCCTTTCCTTTCCCCCCCCCCCCCCCCCCCCGCCTTTCCCCTTTTTTCCCCCTTTTGGGGAAACCCCCCAAAAAAAACCCCCCCCCTTTTTCTTTTAAAAAACCCTCCCCCGGGGGTTTTTAAACCAAAAATAAAGGGGAAAATTTTTTCCCCCCCGGGGGGGGGTTTTTTTTAAAATTTTTTTTTTTAAAAAGGGGGGGTTTTTTTTTGGGGGGGAAAAGGGGGGGGGTTTTTTTTTTTTTTTTTTTTTTGGGGTTTTTTTTTAAGGTATTATTTTTTTTTTTTTATTCAAAAAAAATTACCAAATTTTTTAAAAAGGGGGGGAAAAAAGGGGGTTTTTTTTCCCCCTAAAAAAAAAAAGAGCCCTTTTATGGGTTTTAAAGGGCCCTTTTCCCCCCCAATTTTGCGGGTTTGGGCGCCAAATTTTTTCCCCCTTTAAATTTTTTTTTTTTTTAAAAAAATTTAAAAATTTTTTTAAAAAAAAACCCCCCCCCCCCCGAAAAAAATTAAAATTTTAAGGTTTTTTGTTTTTTTTTTAAAATTTAAATAAATTTAAAAAAAAAACCCTTTTTTTAAACCCCAAAAAAAAGGGGGGAAAAAACTGGGTCCTGGGGATAAAACCCCTTTTTTTAAATTTTAAAAAAAAATTTTTTCCTTTTTTTAAATTGTTTTTGGGGAAAGGGGTTTTTTTTTTTTTTTTAAAACCCCCTTTAAATTTTTTTAAAAATTTTTTTGGAAGGGGGGTTTTTATTTTTATCCCCCCCGGGGAGGGTTTTTCCCCCAAAAATTTTTTAAAATTTTTTTTTTTTCCCAAAATTTTTAAAAAGGGGGTTAAATTTTGGGGGGGTTTTTTTTTTTTTTTTAAAAAGGGCTAAACCCCTTTTCCCCCTTTTTTAAAAAAATTTTTTAAAAAACCCAAAAATTTGGGAAAAAAAAACCAAAAAAAACCCCCTTCCCTTTTTTTAAAAAATTTTTTTTATATTTTTTTTTAAAAAACCCAAATTTATTAAATTTTTTTAAAAATTTTTTTTTTAATTAAAATTTTAAAAACATTCAAAATTTTTTCCCCTTTTTTGGGAATTTTTTTTAAAAATTTTTTTAAAAATTAAAAAAAAAATAAATTCTCTTAATCAAATTTTTTTTTTTAAATAAAAAAAATTTAAAAAAAAAAATTTTTTTTTTTTTTTTTATTTTTTTTCAAAAAAAATTTTTTTTAAAATAAAATTAAATTTTTAAACCCCTTAATTTAAAATTTTTTTTTAAAAACCTTTTAAAAAAACTCCCCAAAAATTTTATTACAAAAAAACTTTTTTAAAAAAAATCCTTAAAAACTTTTCCAAAAGGTTCATTAAAAGGGGGCAGCAGGGGGGGAAAAAAAAAAATTAATTTTTTTTTAAAATTTAAGGGGCCCCCGGGCCCCCCCGCTTTTGGGGTTTTTTTACTTAAAAATTTTAAAAAATTTTTTTTTTGAAAAATTTTTTTTTAAAAAACCCCCCTTTTCCTTTTAAAAAAAGAACCCAAAAAAAATTTCCCCGGGGTTTTTTAAAAACCCCCCTAATTTTGGGGGGGAAAGGGGAAAAATTTTTCCAAAAAAAATTTTTTTTGGTAAAAAATTTGGAACCCCGCTTTTTTCCCAAGAAAAATTTTTTCCTTTTTTTAAAAACAAAAAAAATATTTTTAAAAACCCCCCCCCCCCCCTTTTTTTTAAAAAAAAAGTTAATTAATAATTTTTAATTTTTTGGGGAAAAAAAATTTTTACCCTTTTTTTTGGGTTTTTAAAAAAAAAAAAAATCTTTTTTTTCCCTTTTTTAAAAAAACCCAATTTAAAATAAAAAAAAAAAAAATACCAAATAAAAAAAAAAAAATTTCCCTACTAATAAAAAAATTTTTTTTTGGGGTTTTGGGGGG
>NW_023663024.1:0-15423 GCF_015228065.2 Penaeus monodon
AATTGAACAACAATAGAGAAAGGCAATGTTGTCGTTCAATGTAACATTACATAATTGTTCGACAGGAGTTAATATTCTAGATGCCGTAGGATGGAAACATTTATACGTTAAAGAGGTAATGACACTCTTGACTTTACTTTATTTTAATAGGGGAGTGAAATCAGACCAGCGAGACATATGCAACTGTTCAAAATAGGTCAAGAATGTTTTTTTTTCTGTGATTTTTATTCCATTTTGTTGTTTGTTTGTTTGGTATTAAATCATATATTGTGTTATCCTTCTTTATCTGTATTTCTTCACATATTCCCGCTTCTCAATTTCTGAATAAGTCTAGTTGTGTTTCAGATTGTTGGATATATGGATAAAAAGAGAGAGAGAGAAAAAAAACAACAGAGAAAAAAAGATAAAAGAAAAAACAAGCAAACGATATGTATGTATATGGCCACTGTGCTCTCCTTTCTGTTGCTGTTACCAATATCCTTATTAGTATCATCCTCATCTTCATCAGTTGTGATTCTCTTATTCGTTGCTATGTTCATCATTTTCATTATCCTCTTCCTCCATACCATCATTATCATTATCATTTTCATTATCTTTATCATCATCGACATCATCACCATCACCAATATCATTATCATATCATCACCCTCATCATTATATTATTATCATGATCATATATCTTTATCGACATCATCGTTATCACCATCACCATCGTCACCACTGCATTGTAACTCCAGTTTCAAAACATGTTCCCCCATAAATAAGGAAAACTGATAGGTATTAATCTCTTTATAAACGAACAGCATGTTGCCGTTTAAACACCTTAGTTTGTGTGTGCATGTGTGTGTATTTGTTTGTGTGTTTGTGTATGTGATTGATATTATTATTATTATTATTATTATCATTATTATTATTATTATCATTATCATTATTATTTGTGTGTGTGTATGTGTGTGTGTGCGTGTGTGTGTTTGTGTGTGTGTGGTGTGTGTGTGTGGTGTGTGTGTGTGTGTGTGTGTGTGTGTGTATGTGTGTGTGTGTGTGTGTGTGTGTGTGTGTGTGTGTGCGCGTGCTAACGTGCGAGTGTGCGTGCGTTCGTGCGAATGCGTGTTTGTATGTGTGTGAGTGTGTGTTTATAAATATATGTAACAGTTTGTTTTCCTTCAAATGAAAAAGGAAAACAAACTTTACCTTCTTGATAAATTGATCACCAGAGAAATTCGACGTCTGTATACAATTGTTTACAGAAAACCCAAATCCACTGATTTAGGGAAAAAAAGTATTTGGGCTTCTCACCTCAGATATATTAGGTTAGTAGTATTTTTGACGAATTTCTTACACAGCCTCTGTTCCCTCTACGAGACTTTTTGGTAATAAAGTAAAGTACTTAAGTAGCTGTGTTTAAACAAACTGATGTTCTTAGAAAACTTATAAAACCCTGGCATTATTCATGTGGGACTAATATGTGGCTGCCCATATCAATCTCAAGAAACCAAGAAAATATATCCTAGGCAAACTTTCTTTTAATTAACAACCAATTAAGTGAAATGATTATAAAAAATCGTTCAATTTCGTTTAGTTATCACTTAGTCAACTACACCAAGGAAACATGTTTAACCGAAGAGTTATTCCCTTCAGCATTATGCTCAGATATTGTATGTTTATGTAACTCTCTCCAAGGAGTAACGCTGGATATTTCAGGTCAACACGTTGGTTCAAACAGAGCAGTTCTTGGACATTTAACAAGGCCTTACACTCTTTCTCTAATATCTCCCAACACATACAAACAATATTCACGTAATGATAAAAAAAAAACGTCCACGCGATCCCCCGACTCGAAGCTCCTAATCTCCGAATCCTTATATATCCGTAAAAGGAAACCCACACTCAGCTTTTGCATTTCAGCCAAACAGCTCTTTGCGGTTGAATCCTCTGACTATAATCATCCAGTTCACTAGCAGATCTTCCGTTTTATTTGTATTATATTTCTTGCTGTATGCTTTCCTTTGATTACGTTTATTTCATCTATTTACGACCTATACGTATCGTAGCATTTTGTTTTTTTTTATTTTCACTTTATTTTTGCTCTAGTTTGTATTCTTTCGTTCACTCATTGATTGGCGTCTTCGAAACATACAAACATACATACCTACACACACACACACACACATGTATATATGTATGTATGCACACACACAGACACACACACACACACACACACACACACACACACACACACACACACACACACACACACACACACACACACACATACACATACACACACGCACGAACATTTCAAAGCAATAACTTTTTACCCGGTGATATGTTCTATGCTCATTCCCTTGTCTATAGGGAATAATAACAGTCTTTCAGGCGTGACAAGTGTATTGCCATAACAATAACGCACGGCTTTACAATACTGAGCCACTATCATTGATTAGATTCAGCGGCCATCGAAGAGCACATCTACAGTAACATTCCCCCCAATAATGAAACAGCAACTGAAGTAAAATATACGCCCTGGGATCCTGTGGAGACGCTGAGTTACATCCCATGCACCGCTCGAACCAGCAGTGCAGGTGGGAGCTCTCGCCACACACACACACATTTACTGTTTTATGTATATGCATAGATAGACAGATTGATGGATAGATAGATAGATAGACCCCGGAGGCTGAATTTCCTCTCCGCCTCTGCTGCGCGACTGACGTAGGTGACCTCCATCGACCTCGCACATGACCTTTTGTGTTTTTGTTTGTTCTGTGAAGGAAGTCTCGCTTGTGGGTGGCTCCTGTTATTGAGGAATTGTATGCTTTTTAACTTTCAATAATAATATTGCTGTTATTATAATCATTGTTGTTATTATTACTTTTATTATGATGATTATTATTATCATTGATATCGTTATCATCATTACTATTTTTTTCGAAGCAAATGGAAACTAAAACGAAATGAAAAAAAAAAAAAAAAAAACAGTAATTGATTGAACGCAAGGATGGTACACGAAACAAAAACAGTAGAAAGGTAAGTGGCATGAACAAAGGAGTAAATAGCCAGAGAATAAAACTGCCTACGTGTGACTAGCGATTACATCTCAATTTCGGAAGAGAATTGAATCCATAACAAATGAGACTTTCTCGAGCCAAGTGCAGCAAGGAGACTAGATTGCCCGTGGAAGGAAAGCTCTGATTTATATATATTACCAAGGCTGAGGACTCTGTCTTCATTTTCTTTCTCTTCCTGTCTGGCTTTTTTCTCTCTTTTATTTCAATTTTTGTTTTTCTTTCTGTTTTTTTTTTATTATTATTATTTTTTTTATCTCGTACTCTCTCTTTCTTTTTCTTCCATCTTTCCTCTCCCACGTACTTTTCTTTCTCTTTCTCACTCCCCCCTTAAACACACAAACACGCTCTTCTCTTTAACGAGGAACAACAAATCTCTCCTTTCTATGAATTCGTCAGCGCCGGGTATTCAAATTAGCAGTCATCACCCAGGAGCCAGTTATCATCCATCAGCAGTCATTAGTCATCAGTCAGCAATTAGCAGTTAGTAGTAAACAGATATCCTTCAGTAGTCATCAATCAACAGCATCAATAAAAAAATAGCTGTTAGTAGTCAGGTAGCATACAATAGTCATCAATCATCAATCATCAATTATGAGTCATTAATCAGGAATTAGTGGTTAGGAGTCAGCAGGTAGCATTCAGCAGTCGTCAATCAGCAGTCATCAGTCATTAATCAGCAATTATCAGTTAGTAATCAGCAGTCATCAAACATCAATCAGAAGTTATCAGTCATTAATCAGCAATTAGCAGTTATCAGTCAACCAGCAGTCATCAGTCATTGATCAGCAATTATCAGTCAGCAGGCAACATTCATCAGTCAGCAATCAGCAAGTCAACAGATCCAGCAGCGCGACGCACCATATGCCGCTCAGCTTTAATGGCCCGAGTGGGAGGAAAGAAAAATCCTTCTGGAGACAGAAAAGGCTAAATGTCCTTAACCATCCTAATGCTCCGTGATTGCCGGGACAGTCATCGGCCCTGAAATCGATACGTTATCTTCGTTTGTCGTTTTGCTCACTGGTGACGAATGCGGTGGACAAGATAAAGAGAAAAGATGAAAGATACGTCTAGGGTTGTGGTGTGGTTAGTATTTTTGTTGTTATCATCCTTATTGTTGTTACTTTTGTTATCATTATTGTTATTATCGTTGTTGTCATCATTGTTATTATTAAAGGTATCATCATAATCACCATTATTATTATTCATATTATTACTACTATTATCATATGATAATTATTATTACTGTTGTTGCTGTTAATAATGATAATAACAATAATAAAGATAATAATAATTATCATTATTTTCATTGTTATTATCATTATTATATGACGAACGCATACTGTTTCTTGTGTACAAAGCTGTCCTTGACGCACAGCCTCTCTCGCAAAGATAACCATGACGTTTCGAGCTTATTTCCCAGACTCCTCCTCTGATAAAAACAACAAAACTGAAACAACCCCACTTCAATCCCCTCGTTGAGTGAGAATCCTGATCTGACAAAACGTAATCTGAAACTGAAGAAACAAGTGACCAGGTAGGAGATTATTACAAGGGTGCCTGTTACGCAACGAAAGCTATTACGAAGTTAATTACTTCATTATTTTCCTTAGGGAGTAGAAAGGAAGATGGTGTGCTGAATACACTGGCAACTGCGCAGTAACTCGTTGCTTTTTCTCTAATTATAATGGCTTGGCTGTTAGGTTTTTTCTTTATTTATGAGGATAAGAATCATAATGGTAATGGCAGCCATGACGATAATGATGATAGATTATGATTATATCAATAATGATGATAGTGATATCAATAGTGGTAGTAATAATAATGATAATATAAACAAAAAAAACAACACCACAATATTGATAACAAGCTAATAAACAACAGCAACAACAACAATAATAATGATAACAACAACAATAATAAGAATATTAATAATAAAAAGTCAAAGGGATTATGGCAAAAATAACAATAACAAAAATAATAACCTTAATAATTGTCTTACAAAATCATCATCATTATTATCATTAATCCCACCCATTACCTACTATCATCATCAATATCATGCCTATTAGTTTGTACAAGATCCCAAATGTCCTTTATGAGAAGAATATATCATATAATAATTTTAATGATGATGATGATGATGATGATAAAATGATAATATAATGATGGCAATAATAATAATAATAACAAGAATTAATAACATTACTGATAATAATGATAGCAATAATATCGATACTAATAATAGCAAAAACAAAAATAATAGTGGTATCATCATAAACCACCACACCATCACTCCACCAACATCAATAACATTGCCTATTAGCTTGTAGAAGATCCCAAATATCATTTATAACAAGACGTATATCCTCCCTCCCCCCACTCCCCTCCCCCTCCCCCACGCCAAGCAATTCCTTTCCTTCCTCACTACAAGCGTTTCTCCCATTACAATTTTCCCGGGATAAGAGGTCAATTAAAGGGGATAGACTGGGATGACCTTAGATGCGGACTCCCAAACACTCGCGAGGCCAGCGGTTCTTATGCCAAGCACGGGTGATGGTGGTGGTGGTAGTAATGATGATAATATTGATGGTGATGATAATGGTGATAATATCAATATGACAACAACGACAGGATCATTATTATAAGTAATAGTAGTAGTAATAATAGTAATAATAATAATAATGATAATCATCATCATCATCATGATAATAATGATGATGATATTAAAAATGAAAATAATACTGATGATAATAACAATGATAATAATAACAGTAGTAATGACAATATGATTATAATAATGATATTGGTAATAATATGATGATAATAATAATAATAATATAATTATAATAATGATAATAAAATAATAATAATAATAATGATAATATTCATGCTACTTCTGGTATTGATTATAATGATAACCACAACAACAGTTATAATAATGACATAATAATGAACATAATGATATTAAAAATAATGATAAATTATATTAATGATTATGATAAAACAAACAAAACAAACAAACAAAACCATCAGCAACAACAATAAGGTAATGATAATAATCATTATCATCATCATTATTGTAGCCTAATGAATATTATTATTATCATCATATCACCACTTCCTTCTTATCACTTTTATAAGCATAATCACTGTATATCGTTATCCTTTTCATTGCTTCTATATTATTACTGTAATCATGAAATCTGGATAAGGTTTTACGATAATCATCTTTGACAATATTGTTGATTAATTATTTTCATCATCACAATCTCCTTGTAGTTTCTGCATGTATTACGTCATCTCATCATCATTTTGATCGCTTTTATCATAATCTTAATGACATATTTGATATATCGATGGTATAATGACGCCACTTAAATTCTAATTCCATTATTCCACGCACTATGGAAAGGAAGTTGTCTTCGTCAAATTCACTTTACAATTACAACTTGGTGTCCATTAGCTTGAGTAATACGACTGAGGTCTTTAGCGACTTGCCTGAGCAGGTGAGCCCGCGGAAATTCCATGTTGCATATGTTGTTAAATTGATTATCATATTTTATTTTGAATTTTTGTTAAATTTCGTAGCAGATTCTGACAATATTGTTTATGCTTAACGGAAATCGTAAGAACTAGCATATTATTGATGAATAGCTTTGATTACCGTTTTTAATTATATCAACAGTATTAGTAATAATATGCTCATGTTTAAGCAAAAATCGACATCGACTATATGAAACCAAACTCTTTTGTACCTGTTATTGTACAACACTACTAAGGATTTATTCACTATAATTTGGTTCTCGTTTCAGGATTGACCGTAGTGAAAATGTCATTATCAGTATAATGATTAGCACTATTACTAACTATCATGAAATTGTTATCATGAAAACATCATATCACTATCAGACGTAATTTCATTTACTTTTATATTGTTAAAATATAATTCTCATGATATGACAATTATATATCACCATTGTCACATCTCATCATCATCTCATCATCCTCATCATCATCATCATCATCATCATCATCATATCATCATATCATATCATCACATCATCGTCGTCTCATCATCATCATCATCATACTATTATCGTTTGATATTATAGTATTTAAGAAGCAGCAGCACCACTCCTTGTTGTCCCAAAAATGCTGTGTTTTGCTCGTATTCACTGTATGAATTAATCGATTCCTTCTATGTATTTATTTGCTCTTAATTCTCGAGTGCAAGCATTTGTCGCAAAAGGTAGATTATGTATTCACCTTATATTCTATTTGTGGTGTGAAAATCATACATAATATTATAATAATATATATATAATTATATATATATATAATATATATTAGTGTGTGGTGTGTGTGTTAGTGGGTGTGTGTGTGTGTGTGTGTGTGTGTGTGTGTGTTGTGTGTGTATATATCTGTTGTGTGCTGTATACAACACACGCACACAAAACCACCAAATATATATATATATATATATGTGTGTGTGTGTGTGTGTGTGTGGTAGGTGTGTGGTGTGTTGAGGTGTATGTACATAAACACAACGCACACAAAACCACACATTACACATATATAGCGACAGCCAATAACTGATGATGATCGAAACATCGGAGAGCCCGAGTGATTGTTTGGCACCCCGAGGCAGCTGGCTTCTAGTTGAAAGACAATGCACTGGCGGCTGGCATTGAGGTGCCTCTACGTCTGTTTCGTTACGGCACTTCTTAAAGAACTTAAAACAGAGCGTAATCGCTCGCCCGCCGATAGTCGGCGCGGGCGTCGCTTCGAATGGCGTTCCTGGGCCGAAGGTGAGGTTCGGGTCCAGGTTGAAGGCTAAAGTTTGATTGTTCCGACGGGCTTCTTTCTTTTATTCTGCCGCTTTTCGAAGGATATATACACACACACACACACAACACACACACACACACACACACAACACACACCACACACAACACCACACCAACCACCATAAAACACCACACACACACGCACACAACCACACACACACACACAAACACAAAATATATATTATATATATTATGTATATTATATATAATATATATATATATATATAATATATATATGGTGGTGTGTGTGTGTGTGTGTGTCGTGTGTGCGTGTGTGTGTGTGGTTTTATGTGTAGTGTGTTGTGTGTGTGTGTGTGTGTGTGTGTGTGTGTGTGTGTGTGTGTGTGTGTGTGTTTGTGTGTGTGTGTGTATATTCCTTCTGAAACGCGCAGAAATAAATGAACAGAATGCCCGCCGAACAATAAACTTTAGCCTTCAACCCTGGACCCGACACCTTCACCTTAGCCAGGAACCGCCCATTCGAAGCGACGCCGCGCCGAACTATCGAGGCGCAGGATTACGTCTTCTGTTGTTAATTTTTCTCAGAAGTGCCGGAACGAAAAATAAGGACGTGAAGGCGACGTCAATGCACACCCCAGTGCCATGTCTTCAACTATAAGCAGCTGCACTTCGGGGATGCAACAATCACTCGGCTCTCATCGATGTGTTTCGATCATTCATCATTATGGGCTGTGCGCTGATATAGTGATGTGTGTGTTTTTGTGGCTGTGTTTTTGTAATACACACTCACACACAACACCACACATACCACACACACACACACACACACACACATATATATATATATGATATATTGTGTGTGGTTTTGTGTGGTTGTGTTTATGTTCACACACACACAGATATATACACACACCACACAAAAAGACACACACACACACACACACAAACACACAACACACACAACATATATATATATATATATATATATATATATATATATATATATATATTATATATATTATGTACTGATTTCACACCACAAATAGGAATTATAAAGGTGAATACATCAATTACCTTTTGCGACAAATATCGCTTTGCACTCGAGAACTTAAAGAGGCAAAATAAAATACAAGAAGAATCGATTATATGTCATACTAGTGAAATACGAGGCAAGAAACACAAGCATTTTTGTGGACAACAAAGGAGTGGTGCTGCTGCTTCTATTAAATACTAATAATAATCAATAACGATAATAGTGATGATGATGATGATGATGACGACGACGATGATGATGATGATGATATGATGATGATGATGATGATGATGATGAGATGATGATGATGATGATGATGATGATGATGATGATGATGATGATGACAATGTGATATAAATAATTGTCATAATCATGAGAATTATAATTTTAACAATAATAAAGTAATAATGAAAATTACGGTCGTGATAGTGATATGATGATTTTCATGATAACAAATTTTCATGATAGTTTAGTAATAGTGCTAATCATTATACTGATAATGACATTTTCACTACGGTTCAATCCTGAAACTGAGAACCAAAATTATAGTGAAATAAATCCTTAGTAGTGTTGTTAACAATAACAGGTTACAAAAGAGTTTGGTTTCATATAGTCTGATGTCGATTTTTGCTTAAACATGAGCAATATAATTACATAATACTGTTGATATAATTAAAAACCGTGTAATCAAAGCTATTCATTCAATATATATGCGTAGTTCTTACTGAATTTCCGGTTAATGCTATAAACAATATTGTCAGAATCTGCCTACAGCAATTGAACAAAAATTCAAAATAAAATATGATAATCAATTTAACAACATATGCAAACATGGAAATTTCTCGCGGGGCTCAACCTGGCCTCAGGCAAGTACGCTAAAGGACACGTCAGTCGTATTACTCAAGCTAATGGACACCAAGTTTGTAAGTTGTAAAGTGATTTGACCGAAAGACATACTTCCTCTTCCATAAGTGGGCGTGGAATAATGGATTAGAATTTAAGTGGCGTCATTATACCATCGATATATCAAATATGTCATTAAGATTATGATAAAAGCGATCAAAATGATGATGATGATGACGTAATACATGCAGAAACTACAAGGAGATTGTGATGATGAAAATAATTAATCAAACAATATTGTCAAAGATGATTATCGTAAAACCTGTATCCAGATTTCATGATTACAGTAATAATATAGAAGCAATGAAAAGGATAACGATATACAGTGATTATGCGTATAAAAAGTGATAAGAAGGAAGTGGTGATAATGATGATAATAATAATATTCATTAGGCTACAATAATGATGATGATAATGATTATTATCATTATCCTTATTGTTGTTGCTGATGGTTTGTTTGTTTGTTTGTTTGTTTTTATCATAATCATTAATATAATTTATCATTATTTTTAATATCATTATTGTCATTATTATTGTCATTATTATAACTGTTGTTGTGGTTATCATTATAATCAATACAGAAGTAGCATGAATATTATCATTATTATTATTATTATTATTATTATCATTATTATATCATCATTATTATTACCAATATCATTATATATCATTATTGTCATACTACTGTTATTATTATCATTGTTATTATCATCAGTATTATTTTCATTTTTAATATCATCATCATTATTATCATGATGATGGTGATGGATTATCATTATTATTATTATTACTATTATACTACTACTATTACTTATAATAATCATCCCTGTCGTTGTTGTCATATTGATATTATCACCATTATCATCACATCAATATTATCATCATTACTACCACCACCACCATCACCCGTGCTTGGCATAAGAACCGCTGGCCTCGCGAGTGTTTGGGAGTCCGCATCTAAGGTCATCCCAGTCTATCCCCTTTAATTGACCTCTTATCCCCGGGAAAATTGTAATGGAGAGAAACCGCTTGTAGTGAGGAAGGAAAGGAATTGCTGGGCGTGGGGGAGGGGGAGGGGAGTGGGGGGAGGGAGGATATACGTCTTGTTATAAATGATATTTGGGATCTTCTACAAGCTAATAGGCAATGTTATGATGTTGGTGGGAGTGATGGTGGTGGTGGTTTATGATGATACCAACTATTATTTTTGTTTTTGCTATTATTAGTATCGATATTATTGCTATCATTATTATCAGTAATGTATTATTCTTGTTATTATTATTATTATTGCCATCATTATTATTATCATTTTAATCATCATCATCATCATCATCATTAAAATTATTATATGATATATGTCTTCTCATAAAGGACATTTGGGATCTTGTAACAAACTAATAGGCAATGATATTGATGATGATAGTAGGTAAGATGGGTGGGATTAATGATAATAATGATGATGATTTTGTAAGACAATTATTAAGGTTATTATGTTGTTATTGTTATTTTTGCCATAATCCCTTTGACTTTTATTATTAATATTCATTATTATTGTTGTTGTTATCATTATTATTGTTGTTGTTGCTGTTGTTTATTAGCATTGTTATCAATATTGTGGTGGTTGTTTTTTGTTTATATTATCATTATTATTACTACCACTATTGATATCACTATCATCATTATTGATATAATCATAATCTATCATCATTATCGTATGGCTGCCATTACCATTATGATTCTTATCCTCATGAAATAAAGAAAAACCTAACAAGCCAAGCCATTATAATTAGAGAAAAAGCAACGAGTTACTGCGCAGTTGCCAGTGTATTCAGCACACCATCTTCCTTTCTACTCCTAAGGAAAATAATGAAGTAATTAACTTCGTAATAGCTTTCGTTGCGTAACAGGCACCCTTGTAATAATCTCCTACCTGGTCACTTGTTTCTTCAGTTTCAGATTACGTTTTGTCAGATCAGGATTCTCACTCAACGAGGGGATTGAAGTGGGGTTGTTTCAGTTTTGTTGTTTTATCAGAGGAGGAGTCTGGGAAATAAGCTCGAAACGTCATGGTTATCTTTGCGAGAGAGGCTGTGCGTCAAGGACAGCTTTGTACACAAGAAAACAGTATGCGTTCGTCATATAATAATGATAATAACAATGAAAATAATGATAATTATTATTATCTTTATTATTGTTATTATCATTATTAACAGCAACAACAGTAATAATAATTATCATATGATAATAGTAGTAATAATATGAATAATAATAATGGTGATTATGATGATACCTTTAATAATAACAATGATGACAACAAAAATAATAATAACAATAATGATAACAAAAGTAACAACAATAAGGATGATAACAACAAAAAATACTAACCACACCACAACCTAGACGTATCTTTCATCTTTTCTCTTTATCTTGTCCACCGCATTCGTCACCAGTGAGCAAAAACGACAAACGAGATAACGTATCGATTTCAGGGCCGATGACTGTCCCGGCAAATCACGGAGCATTAGGATGGTTAAGGACATTTAGCCTTTTCTGTCTCCAGAAGGATTTTTCTTTCCCTCCACTCGGGCCATTAAAGCTGAGCGGCATATGGTGCGTCGCGCTGCTGGATCTGTTGACTTGCTGATTGCTGACTGATGAATGTTGCCTGCTGACTGATAATGCTGATCAATGACTGATGACTGCTGGTTGACTGATAACTGCTAATTGCTGATTAATGACTGATAACTTCTGATTGATGTTTGATGACTGCTGATTACTAAACTGATAATTGCTGATTAATGACTGATGACTGCTGATTGACGACTGCTGAATGCTACCTGCTGACTCCTAACCACTAATTCCTGATTAATGACTCATAATTGATGATTGATGATTGATGACTATTGTATGCTACCTGACTACTAACAGCTATTTTTTATTGATGCTTTTGATTGATGACTACTGAAGGATATCTGTTTACTACTAAACTGCTAATTGCTGACTGATGACTAATGACTGCTGATGGATGATAACTGGCTCCTGGGTGATGACTGCTAATTTGAATACCCGGCGCTGACGAATTCATAGAAAGGAGAGATTTGTTGTTCCTCGTTAAAGAGAAGAGCGGGGTTTGTGTGTTTAAGGGGGGGAGTGAGAAAGAGAAAGAAAAGTACGTGGGAGAGGAAAGATGGAAGAAAAAGAAAGAGAGAGTACGAGAAAAAAAAATAATAATAATAAAAAAAAACAGAAAAAAAAACAAAATTGAAATAAAAGAGAAAAAAAAGCCAGACAGGAGAGAAAGAAAATGAAGACAGAGTCCTCAGCCTTGGTAATATATATAAATCAGAGTTTTCCCTTCCACGGGCAATCTAGTCTCCTTGCTGCACTTGGCTCGAGAAAGTCTCATTTGTTATGGATTCAATTCTCTTCCGAAATTGAGATGTAATCGCTAGTCACACGTAGGCAGTTTTATTCTCTGGCTATTTACTCCTTTGTTCATGCCACTTACCTTTCTACTGTTTTTGTTTCGTGTACCATCCTTGCGTTCAATCAATTACTGTTTTTTTTTTTTTTTTTTTTTCATTTCGTTTTAGTTTCCATTTGCTTCGAAAAAAATAGTAATGATGATAACGATATCAATGATAATAATAATCATCATAATAAAAGTAATAATAACAACAATGATTATAATAACAGCAATATTATTATTGAAAGTTAAAAAGCATACAATTCCTCAATAACAGAGCCACCCACAAGCGAGACTTCCTTCACAGAACAAACAAAAACACAAAAGGTCATGTGCGAGGTCGATGGAGGTCACCTACGTCAGTCGCGCAGCAGAGGCGGAGAGGAAATTCAGCCTCCGGGGTCTATCTATCTATCTATCCATCAATCTGTCTATCTATGCATATACATAAAACAGTAAATGTGTGTGTGTGTGGCGAGAGCTCCCACCTGCACTGCTGGTTCGAGCGGTGCATGGGATGTAACTCAGCGTCTCCACAGGATCCCAGGGCGTATATTTTACTTCAGTTGCTGTTTCATTATTGGGGGGGAATGTTACTGTAGATGTGCTCTTCGATGGCCGCTGAATCTAATCAATGATAGTGGCTCAGTATTGTAAAGCCGTGCTTTATTGTTATGGCAATACACTTGTCACGCCTGAAAGACTGTTATTATTCCCTATAGACAAGGGAATGAGCATAGAACATATCACCGGGTAAAAAGTTATTGCTTTGAAATGTTCGTGCGTGTGTGTATGTGTATGTGTGTGGGGGTGTGTGTGTGTGTGGTGTGTGGTGTGTGTGTGTGTGTGTGTGTGTGTGTGTGTGTGTGTGTGTGTGTGTGTGTGCATACATACATACATACATGTGTGTGTGTGTGTCTGTGTGTGTGCATACATACATATATACATGTGTGTGTGTGTGTGTGTAGGTATGTATGTTGTATGTTTCGAAGACGCCAATCAATGAGTGAACGAAAGAATACAAACTAGAGCAAAAATAAAGTGAAAATAAAAAAAAACAAAATGCTACGATACGTATAGGTCGTAAATAGATGAAATAAACGTAATCAAAGGAAAGCATACAGCAAGAAATATAATACAAATAAAACGGAAGATCTGCTAGTGAACTGGATGATTATAGTCAGAGGATTCAACCGCAAAGAGCTGTTTGGCTGAAATGCAAAAGCTGAGTGTGGGTTTCCTTTTACGGATTATATAAGGATTCGGAGATTAGGAGCTTCGAGTCGGGGGATCGCGTGGACGTTTTTTTTTATCATTACGTGAATATTGTTTTTATGTGTTGGGAGATATTAGAGAAAGAGTGTAAGGCCTTGTTAAATGTCCAAGAACTGCTCTGTTTGAACCAACGTGTTGACCTGAAATATCCAGCGTTACTCCTTGGAGAGAGTTACATAAACATACAATATCTGAGCATAATGCTGAAGGGAATAACTCTTCGGTTAAACATGTTTCCTTGGTGTAGTTGACTAAGTGATAACTAAACGAAATTGAACGATTTTTTATAATCATTTCACTTAATTGGTTGTTAATTAAAAGAAAGTTTGCCTAGGATATATTTTCTTGGTTTCTTGAGATTGATATGGGCAGCCACATATTAGTCCCACATGAATAATGCCAGGGTTTTATAAGTTTTCTAAGAACATCAGTTTGTTTAAACACAGCTACTTAAGTACTTTACTTTATTACCAAAAAGTCTCGTAGATGGAACAGAGGCTGTGTAAGAAATTCGTCAAAAATACTACTAACCTAATATATCTGAGGTGAGAAGCCCAAATACTTTTTTTCCCCTAAATCAGTGGATTTGGGTTTTCTGTAAACAATTGTATACAGACGTCGAATTTCTCTGGTGATCAATTTATCAAGAAGGTAAAGTTTGTTTTCCTTTTCATTTGAAGGAAAACAAACTGTTACATATATTTATAAACACACACTCACACACACACAAACACGCATTCGCACGAACGCACGCACACTCGCACGTTAGCACGCGCACACACCACACACACACACACACACACACACACATACACACACACACACACACACACACACACACAAAAACACACACTACACACACCACACACA
>NW_023663025.1:0-15422 GCF_015228065.2 Penaeus monodon
CGGGGCACCCGGGGCCCCCAAAATTTTTTTTAATATTTTTTTTATTTAATAGCACAATTTAAAAAAAACTGATAAAATATTTTAATTGAAAAAAAATTGATGAAAGGTAACATGTAGACAATCGAAGGGTTTGGTTTTTTTCCTTTTTTTATTTTTTGGTTTTTCTTTTTAAAAAAAAACCTTTTTAATAGAAAAACCCATAACGTTTTTTTAGAACATAAAATTTTAAATTTTAAATCATCTATTTATTGTGTTTTTTTTTTGGCGGGCCCTTGAATTTTTGAGAAATTAAAATTTTAGTCTCGGAATGTCTTAAAAAAGTCGAAAAATTTTATTTTGGATGTCTTTGTATATTAAAAAAAAATAAAAAAAAAAGGGAAAAATCTCGTAATTATATAAAATACCTTAACATTAACAATTTTATATGGCATGTCACTTTTAAAACTTGAAGTACAATACCGAATTTATGATACTGAAACAATACAGTTCGAAAAAGAAATGTAATAATTATGATAAGGGTTTTGCATATTTAACTTCCCGACCAGGGCGGGTAAAAAAAAAAAGTTTTGTAATGAATTGTCTTTTGGGATCCAGAAAAGATAGACTTGTATCTGAAAGCCGGAATTTTACACTCCCGGCAAAAAACCCCGAACCTTCCGGAAATTAACGCATAAAAGGCAATTTTTTGATAAGCAGATTGTATGGTATTTTTCTCTTCGGAATTTGAAAAAAAACAAATTTTTCGGCATTTTTAGTCAGACGTGAAAAAAAAAGCATTTGCATTTGTCTTAAAAAAAAATTATCTCCTTTCCCCGACATTTACTATAAAAGTTAGTTCACTTTGACTTGCTGTTCTATATTCGAAAATAATTAAAGCAGACGCTTAGTGACACAAACGCAAACTAAAAAAACGAACAGTTTAAAGGGAAATTTATACAGACAGACGTCCTTTTTGCCCTTACTCGACAGCAAAAAAAAAAAAAAAAAAAAAAAAAAAAAAAAAAAAAAAAAAGAACAAAAGGAAAAATAAAAAGAAAAAGGAAAAAAAAGGACAAAAAAGAAGAAAACAAAACAAAAGAAAACAAATAAAAGAAGAACAAAGAAAAAGAAAAAAAGGACTAAGAAAAAAAAAACAAAGACAAAAAAAAAAAGAGCAAAAAAAGAAACAAAGACAAAAAAAAAAAAAAACAAAGAAGAAGAAGAAACAAAAAAACAACAACAAAGCGAAACAAAATGGAAAAAAAAACACAAAAAGACGACCGAGACGACAAGAACGAGCTGCTCACTTATCCAACATTTTGCAGTCCATATCTTGCGTCTCAGTTTTTGTACAAACTCTTATGGTTATAGATTTACTATTTGAAAGCAGAATGCCACTTCCCTTTATTCACTTTGTTTCGCGTCGTGCCAAAATTTTTCGTTTCGTCTTTGGTTTTTCGTCTCCTTTTCCTTGTTTTTGTTCCTTTCTATTTTTATTTATTTTCTTATTTATTATTATTATTTTATTTTTTTATCATTATTTTTATTTTTTTTTTTTTATTTTATTATTTTTTTTGTCGGGGGCTTTTTTAGTATTTATATTGTTTCTGCTGTTTTTTTGTTTGATTTCTTTGGAAAAAGAGGAGAGATAGAGCGACAGACAGAGTGAAGGGGAGAGAATAGAGAGAGAGAGAGAATGAGAGAGAGAGAGAAAAAGAAAATAAACAAAAGATAGAAGTAGATAGAAAATAGATAGAAAGATAGAGATGATAATAGAGAAAAGAGAGGAGAGAGAGAGAGAGAGAGAGAGAGAGAAGATGGGGGAGAGAGAGAGAGAGAGGGGGGAGAGAGGAGAGAAAGAGAAAGAAGAGACCCTCTCTCCCTTATTTTTTCTTTCCCCCCAATTTTTTCGAATTTTTTGACCAAGTCGTTTAGTTTTACTCATGATTTCATGATTTTTCCCCTTTTTTCACTTTGTTTCACTTTTACCTGTAACTTAGGGTATTTTCACCTTCTTTTGGTCCCTTTGTTTATCTTTTTCCCCCCCACTTCCCCTTCGCATAACTTTTTAATCACTTTCCCCTTTTCATCCTATCGATATTCCCTTTCTTCGCTTTCCTCTTGGGTGTTACCTTTATTTCCCCGCTCCCTTCTTCCTTTTTTTTTATTTGTTTTCCCCTTTCCTCGTTTGTTTATTCACCTGCGCGAAATTCATTTCACTTCATGTTTTTTTTTTTTGTTTGTCTGGTTCCCTTTTCCCCCCCTCCTTTCCCCCCCTTCCTCTACTTTACTCTCTTTTTTTGGTTCTATTCTCTCGTTTTCTCTACTTATTTTCTTATTCTCTCTTTCGCCCTTCTGTCATACTTTTATATAACCCAAAAAATGCCCAAAAAGCTCATCCTCTCTCTCTTCTTTCTTTTTTCTTCTCCCCCTCTCTCTCTCTCCTCCTTTCTCTCTTCTTCCCCTCTCTCTTCATATTTTCCCCTCCTCTCTTCTCTCTCCTCTCTTCTCTCCCCCTCTCTCTCTCCTCTTTCTCTCGTCTCTCTCTCTCTCTCTCTCTCTTCTCCTCCCTCCTCTCCCTCTCCTCTCTCTCTCTCCTCTCTCTCTCTTCTCTCTCTCCCCCCCTCCTCTCCCTCCCCTCTTCCTTTTCTTCTCTCTTCCCTCTCTCCTCCCCCTTCTCTCTCCTCTCTCTCTCTCCCTCTCTCTTTCCCTCCCTCTCTCTCCCTTCCCGGCAACGCCTTTACCCGGGGTCTCACCCCTTCCCCTCGGGCCGTTTCAAATTTCTCCCCCCTTCCCCTTTCCCCCCCCAAATCCCCTTCCCAAAACCCCCCCCCTTTTTCTCCCTCCTCCCCCCCCCCCCTTTTTGGAGGCCTTTCCAAACCCCTCTTTCCATGTCTGTCTGTTTTTCTTCTCTCTTGCTCTCTCTCTCTCTCTCTCTCTTTCTCTCTCTCTCTCTCCTCTCTCCTTCTTCTTTTTCTACTTTTGGCTTTTTTGGTTCTCTATATGCTTTCACTTTTTTCCCCCTTTTTCTTCCTTCCTCCCTTTCCCCACCCCCCCGATTTCTTCTTATCTTCTCCCCCTCCTTTCATTCTTCTATCTCTCTTTACCCCTTTTTTCCTCCCCTTTCCCCCCTTCCCTCCTTCCCCCTTTCCTCCCTTTTCCATCCTCCCATTTTATCATGCCTCCCCCCCTCACATTTTTCCCAGTGAAACAAACAGCAAATTCTAGGTTTTTATTAATGTTCTGTGTTCCTAGTCGGAAACGTTTTTCTATGCATTTATATCTGTGCTTTTAAAAACTGCAAAGGTTTATTTTTTCGTATCTTATAGTCGAATTACATTTTCTTTTCGTCTGTTTGTTTATTTTTGCATATATTATTCTCGTGTTTATTTTTTAGTTTAAAATACTCCACCATCTATGTAACTAATTTCCGCAAAAAGAAAGAAAGGGTAAAAGGGGAATAAAAGGGAGAAAAAAAGGAAAAAAAGGGGGAGAAAACTGAAAACGATTTTCTTAATAATAAAGGGAACACACACACACACAACCCCACACACCACACACACCACAAAACCCCATTTATCCTCCCCCCTCCCCCCATCTTCACCGTGACCCCTTTTCCCTGACAATTTTCCATTATATTTCACACATACCCCACCCCCCTTCCCCCACATTTCCCCCCTCTTTCTCCCCAAAACCCCTTTTCCACATACATACACGCACACACAACACACCACACACACACCACACACACACCACACCCACACACACACACACACACAAAACACACACCACACAACAAAGCCTATCAGATAAGGAAACTCACAGCTAAAGTACGAAACGAACAAAAAAGGGTTTGACAAGACTAAACCGAGGGGCTGGGTAATCGGGGTCTCAGGGATACGTGAACCGTGTACACCTTCACTATTCCAAAAAATCATGAACAAGGAAAACTACGAAAAGGGTTGGAAAACCCCCAGCATTGACCTTATAAAGAGAGCGACCAAAACCTTTTTAAAACATAGTCCAGTTTTTGTTAACCAAAGTAATTGTAAACTTCTAGAACGGATAATTAGGGGTCAAGGGTTGTAACTTTTAAAGGGCAATACGATATTAAAAAAGCACTTTTGGTTTTAGGAGGGAAAAACATTGTACCAATCCCTTTGTTTTTGAAAAATTTTCAAAAAAGGAGGACTGGTTTCATTAGGAACTTTGACATGAAAAGGGCTTTCAAAGTTTTCCCGCATCATAAACTATTTGGGAAAAAAGAACACTCAAATGAAAAGGGGATTTCCCCAATAATGAAGAAATCAACCAGTTTAGAGGGAAGCACTTTTCTGCAGATGAGTAACTACGAGTATTTCGGGATCTCCCCTTTGGGGCCCATTATGTTTTTTATCAAAGTTTGGGTCAAAAAATAAGCCCCGGGGAGCTGTCTCATTGGTTACCCGAAAATATATTTAAAGGTAATAACGTTCCCGCCCGGCCCCCGAGGGAAAACCCCAGAACATATTTTTGGGAATTATACCTACTAATGAAATTCAACACCCTATAGTCGATGGGCCGCGGGGGTCACCGTAAGGTGGCGGCCGGGGCCGCGTGTTGTCACCCTGGCTTGGGGGAGAATTATGTATGATTTTGAAATGTCTTTATTTCTTTCTCTTTTTCCCTTTTCCTAAATTTCCCTTCCATCTCGCTTTTTTTCCTTCCCCTTACTCCCCGTTTTCCCTTTCCCTTCCCCCCCTTTTATTTAAATGCCGAAAAATTTTCGGGGAGAGAAAAAATCGACCCCTATACAATCAAGTTAGGAGCTTAGTTTAAAAACCAGAAAATAGAAAAAAACTTGGGATAATCAAAACACAAACCCAAGCCCAAAATGATCATATAAATAAAAAAGGCCCCAAATGAAAGGGCTACCCCAAAATGAGAGGGCTTTCATGTATGGGACGAAAAAAAAGGGAAAATCATTAAGCCATGATAAGAATGCTAGAGGCGACACGGCTATGGAGTCCCTCTTAAAAAGAAGAAGGGAAAAGAAGAAAAAAAAAAGTTGCAGATAAACGGCCCCAATCTGGAAAATAGAATTTCAAAGATAGATACAGAAAAAGGGTTTAAAATTTAAAAAAAAAAAAGAAAAAAGGGGTAGACTGATTTGCCCCTACAATCGTTTCAGGAAAATATTAAAACAATAAAAATGAGGGCAAAAAAGAGAGAGAAGGGAGAGAGAGGAGGAAGAAGAAGATGAAATATAGAAGATAAAATAGAAGAAGATAGAAGGAGAGAGAGGGAGAAAAAAACGTTAAAAGTTCGTTTCCAAAAAAAGTATTTAAACAGAAAAGCCCTCAATTTAAAAGCACTGATAATCTAAAAATAGCAAACGGGGCCCTCTAAGCCTTTTTTTTGAAGAAAGTAGGTAAAAAAAGAAAAAAAAGAAAGAAAAAAAAAAGAAAAAGATATATATATACCCTCCCCGATCCCTCTCTCTCTCTCTTTCTTCTCTCTTCCATACACGATCTACCTACTCAATTCCCCAAACACACACACACACACACACCACACACACACACACACACACACACACACACACACCACACACACACACACACAAAAGGAAACCACATAAACACCAACCGCCCTTAAAGACACTCCCAAGATGCCCCAACTCCACTTTTTCCCCAAAAAAGTGCTCAGCCTGAAAAACACAAAGACTTTTTCTAAAGGGACCCCTGTATTATTTTTTAAAACAATCTTGTTTAATCACACAGCCGGCTTTTCCGCAGTGTAAATTATTTTTGGTGATTTTTTAAATATAAATATTATTACTTTTTATCATCTTCATCTTTCTTTCACCACCACCATCATCGTCGCCCATCTCCTCACCCTCACCCCCCTCATCATCATTATCTTTTCTCATTATCATTCCCTTTATTTTTATTTTTTTTTTTTGCTTCTTTTTATTATCTTTATTTTTAAATTTTTTTTTATTATTTTCTCAAAATAATTATTATCATTTTTAAATTATGGGTTACTTTTTTTACTGTTAAAAATTATTTTTATTAATTTTTTATTATATTTTATTACTTAAAAATTACTATTCTGTCTTTAGCTTCAGCATTGGGATTATTAACATTATTATCATCATAATTATAATGATAATTATATTATTATCATCATCATTATCATTATCATTACCATGATCTTTAATATAATTTTAATCAGAATTATTATTATTCCTATTACTTTATTATTATTATTATTATTTTAATTTTATTTTTAAATATTATTATTATTATTATCATCATTACATTTTTTTTAATATTTTTTTAAATTTTTGTTTTGGGCGTCTTATCTTTACTATTGTCATTTTTAAATTTTCATTTCTTATCATTATTTATCTTTGTTATTATTATTATTATCATTTTTTGTTGTTGTTGTTATTATTATTTTTAAATTATTATTATTTTTTATTATTAATTATTATTATTATTATTATTATTATTATTATTATTTTATTATTATTATCATTATTTTATTATTATTTTTTATTTTATTATTATTAATAGTAGAAAGTAGTAAAAAAGTAGTAGTAGTAATAACTATCTTTAAATTACAGTGTTGTTTTTTTATTTTTCCCCCCATCATAATTTTTTATTTTTACTATTTTTTACTAGTTTTATCATTTTTCCCTGTTTTGGTTTTATCATTATTATGGCAATCTGTTTCCTTTGATTATCAGTATTGATCTATCACTTCATTATTTTTGTTATTATCCTTTTTATCATTCTTTTGATTTTAGTATTTCTCTTATTTTTATTTTATCTTATTTTTAAACTCCCTTTTTAGTACTAAAGTTTTTACTGCTACTACTATTATTATATTTTTTACTATTATTTTATTATTATTATTATTATTTTTTTTGATCATTTTTTGATTTTTAAAATTTAAATTATCATTATTGTTATGCATATTTTTGTTTTTATCATCATTTTTTTATTATTTTTTATTATTTCTTTTCATCACCATCTCATCATAAATATTTTATTGTTATTATTATTATTATTATTATTTTTATTATTTACCCTCATCATCACATTATAAATTATCTTTATTACTTTTGGATCATCTCCATCATTTTTATCATATTATTATAATTACTTTTTTATTTATTATTATTATTTTTGAAATTATATTACTACTGCCATCATCATCATTATTATTGTTTTTTAAATTCATTGCCCCTTTATCATTTTTTTATCTTATCATTCTTCTTATTATTTTACCCTTTTTATTATAAAATTTTTTTATGTAGGGTGAAATTATTGCTATTAGTATTTTTTAATTATTATTATTATCTTTAAATTATTTTTTTTATTATTATTTTATTATTATCTTTTTAAATCTTTTTTTGTTACCCTTATTATTTTTTAAATTATTATCCATTTTTATTAATTTTAAAATTTTTATTATTTTCATCATCATCATCACATCATCATCACATCTTTCCCTTTTATCATTTTTACAAACCATTTAATTATTATTATTATGATCGTAAATAGTTTTATTTTACTACAAATATTATTATTTTTAATATATCATTTTTTTTTTTTTATTTTTAATCTTTTTTCATTCGGTTATTATTTTTAAATTTTACTTATTTCTTATGAATTTATTGATACTATTACTAATATTTTTTTATCATTTTATTATTTCTTATTATTCTCAAAAATGATAATAAAAATATTGATAAAAATAATAATAATAATATAATAAAAATAATAATAATAACATCATCTCATCTTTCACCCATCATAATAATGATTATTTTTTAAATTATTTATTTTAAATTATTATTATTATTAAATTATTCCTCTACTGTACTGCCATTGTTTTTATTTCATTACCGCTAAAAATTATTATTATAATCATCGTCTTATTTCATTATTGTTGTTATTGTTATTCTTAATTATATTTATTGTTATTACTTTATCTTTTTTAATTTTAATATTATGTTTTTATTATTATAATTATTATTACCCTAATTACCCTTAAATTTATGAAAGAAATAAAATTTTATTTTTATCATTATTTTATTTCATTAAAAATTAATATTTTTAATGACTAAATCATTGTTTTTATTATTATTATAATTCCATTGTTATTTTTGTTTTTTATTATCATTACCCAATTATTTTTTATATTATATCATTTTTGGGTTTTTTAATATTATAATCTTTTTTACTTTTTTCCCCTCTTTTTTTTTCTTTATCACCCTCAAAATTTTTAAAAAATTTTACTTCCCTGGACTTCTTGCCATTTTTCGAAATATGTTTAAATTTTACTGGAGATATTTTTTTTTTTTTTTTTTTTTTTATTTTTAAGACAACACGTAGACATGAATTAGACTACAAGAAAGAAAATTTTTGTTGTAACACAAAAAAAATTTAAAACCAGAGAAATTGATAAATTTTGGTTTCCCAAAAAAAACAACAACTTTTTTTTCGCAGCCATGGCCAAGAAAAAAAATTTTTTTTAATGTTTTTTATTTTTTTTTTATCTTATCTTATTTCTCTTTTTATATGTTTTTTTTTTTGGGAAATCTTAAAGCCCATGCTGGTCCCCCTATAGTACCCAAAGTTTTATTTCGTTTTCTGAGACCCACGGGTTTGTTTTTAAAAAAGTTTATTACGGAAGGAGCCATTCAAGGCTTATACTCAATCAAGGGGCTTCGAGAATTTTACCCCTTGCCCTTATAAATCTCAAACTTGCTATCAAATAAAAGTTTTTAGGATTTTAACTTGGCTTTTTTTTTACTTTGCTACCCTTTTTTTTGATCGAGGCCGCATCTCAAAAAAAAAAGAAAAAAATTTCCCTAAAATAAAATAATAATAATAAAAAATGAAATAAAAATAATAAAATAATAATAATAATAAAATAATAAAAAATAATAATAATAATTAATAAAAATAATAATAAAAATAATAAAAATAATATAATAAAGATAATTCCATAAAACTGTTTGCCGTTTCTTTATGGGGAATTTAAAAAAAATCCGAGAGTTGACCCCCGACCAGCTTTCTAAATTCTTTTGCTCTTTTTTTCCCTTTTTTTTGAGGAGGAATGGCCCTTTTTATCCCCTGCCTCATAAACATATTCGGGGAAAAAGAAAACCCCCGAACCTCGGGCTTTTCAACATCAAAATGAACAACAGAACTGCTTTGATTCCGCAAATTTCCCCGAGAAAAACCCAGACTGATTGTTCTTGCAGTCGTTGCAGAGACACGCCCCTCACCATCGCCCCTTCATTTCCCAAGTCATATTAATAAGCTATTTTTAAATATGCCCATGGGCAGCAATTGCGTAAGGTTGTGCGGTGCGACTGGATTTTTGAGATAGAAAAGGGGAAAACCGATAATACGAAAAAATTAGATTAACTTTTTTTTATAGGTTTATATGCCGCATGATATCACACTAAGGCATGTTCTTTGTTTACTTTTATGATTTTCGGGGTAATTTTTTGGGGGGTTCTTCCTTTTAAAAAAGAGATTCTGATTTAAACCGACAAATGTTGCAAATAACGTAAAAAATGGTGAAAAATGATGACCATAACAAAAAATTTAAAATTTATATATTTTTTTTTGGGGCATATTGAAACAAACCCAAGTAGGTTGCTTCCCCTCGGGCAATTTTCCAAATTGTTCACCAAAGGCTACCCCCCATCCCCCCACCTTCGCCCCTCAAACAATATAAACAAGGGGTATGTAAAAGAAAATGAGAAGAGAGAGAGGGAGAGAGAGAGGGAGGAGGAGAGAGAGAAGAGAGAAGAGAGAGAGAGAGAGAATATGAGAAAGAGAAAGAGAAATAAAATCTCGCTTCCCCCACTCTCTCCCCCTCTCCCCTCCCCCCCCCCCTTTCTCTCCCCCCTTCCCCCCCGCCTCTCTTTTCTCCCTAAGCCCCACCTCTCACCCACCTCTTTTTCCCTGTAATTCAGCAAAATGATAATGATGAGAAAAATCCTCCATTTCCATTCGTTTTCCCTTTGACGTATTTTTTGGAAAATAAGATCACAGATGTGCCGGGGATCGGGGGGGGGGGGGGAGGGGGAGGGGGGAAGATTGGGGGGGGGGGAAAGGGGGGAGGGGGGAGAAGGGAAGGAGGCTGGGGGGGAGGGGGAAGGAGGGATAGAAGGGGGGGGAGAGTTTAGAGATTGGGGAGATAGGGAAGAGGGGGAGAGAACGTAGAAATAGAGTAGGGGAAGATAGATAGATAGATAAAAGGGGAAAAGAGAGGGGAGAGAGAGAGAAAGAGAGAGAGGGGCGGATTGGTTTAAAAGGGAATGAGCAGGAATGGGGAAAAGGGGGGGGGAGGAGGGGTAAGTTTGGGGGAGAAGGGAAAAAGTGGATAAAAAGGGTTTAAAAGTTGGGGAAATGGAGGGAAAATTGGGGAAAAAGGTAGGGGGATTGGGGTGGCATGTTGGGGAAAAGGGGGGGGAGGGAGAGCAAAAGGAAAAAGGAGGAGGAGGAGAGCGAAAAAAAGATGAAAAAGGGGAAAAAGAAAGGGAGAACGGAAAAAAGAAAGGGGGAAAAGGGAACCTTTTTTTTTTTTGGATTCCTATGTTTTTTTTCTTCAATATCTCCGTGTTTTTTTTTTTTTTTTTTTAATGCTTTCCCGACCAGAAAAAAAAATGTAATTTCCCCCGCGTCCCCTTTTTTTATCGTTTAAATTTTGGGGCCCTTTCCCCCCTTTTTTATGTTCTTCAAAATGATGTCTGTTCTTCTTTTTAAAGTCCTCCACTTCTCTCCCCCCCCCCATTCCATCCCCCCCCCTCCTTCCCTTCCTTTCTCTCTCAACCCTTTCCCCATCTCTCCCTCTCTCCCCCCTCGCTCTCTCTGTCCCTCTTTTCTCTCTTCAAACTTTTTCCCCATTTTTTCCTCTTAACTCCTCTCCGTTATTTTTCTTTTAACCCCTCTCCCTCCTCTCCATTCTCTACTCTCTCCTCTTCTTCCTACCAACCAAACCCCCCCCCCCCTCCACAAACTCTTCTCACCCCCTCCCAAAAAAAAGAAAAAAAAGAAAAAAATAAAAAGACTCGAAATTTCCACACACAATCTACCTACTTTTTGGGGAAAGGCTTTGTGCAATTTTTTTTTACCTGAGGGTCGGGGCAGAGTCTTTGTTGATGAAATTAAGATCGCAGGGGGGCGAGTTGCCGGGGAGTCAGTTAACCGGTCTCGATATCTAACTTACCAGAAAAGGAGAGAGAGGAGAGAAGAGAGAGAGGAGAGAAAAGAAGAGAGAGAGAGGAAAAGGAGAGGAGAGAGAGAAAAGGGGGGAAGGAGGGGGGGGGTAGAAGGGAATGTAGAGGTAGAGAGAGAGAGAGAGAGAGAGAGAGGGGAGAGAGAGGAGAGAGAGAGAGAGAGAGAGAGAGAGAGAGAGAGGGGGAGGACAAAGAGGAAGACTTTATAAAAACAAGAAAGATAATAAATAAAAACCTCTTTTCAAATATCATTTGGTTTTTTTCATTTCACTGGGCATAATTTAAAAAACATTCTGTAAGATTAAAGCATATCTTTTTTCATATTTCCCCCAAAAGGAATATCGTATTAGGACATAAGATTATTATGACAAGAATACGAAAGACTTTAAAGTAATTTTTTGGGGAAAGCTTCCAAACCAACACCGACCAAATCTTGCACACTTAATGTTTGGAAATCAAAACCCCCGGCGAAGTCAAAATCCCAGAAAAACAAGTGGTGGAAGCTAAAGAGGGCAAAAGCAGAGTTAATTTTTCGATAAGGTTAGAGAGACCCTAAAAAAGACGTAGACAAAAGGGAAAAATTGACTGGGAAACCTCGCAGAAGACATCGGGATCTGGGAGAGAAGTCTGTGGCAAAACCTCCGGAAAGGCAAAAGGGTGGAAAAGGGGACGTTGGGGGGTGTATGAAATCCCGAGAAGAATTTTTTGAGAAGAAGGGAAACAAAGAAGAAACTCTTTTAAGATTTCCCTCTGAAGAGAACAAGCTTTCTACAAAACAAAAAAGAAGGAACTAAAAGAGCTGTAAACAACCGCAAAAGGGAAAAGCATAAAAACCAAATCTACGAAAACCTTGATACAAAAGAAATTTTGAAAAAAGGGAAATTTGGGAAATTTCAAAACAAAGGGGCAAAAAATCGAAAAAACTCTTTTCAGAAAAAAATGGATAAAGAAGTAGGGGAATGTGTTTTCCAAAAGATGAGGGGTATTCTGGGAAAGGGGGCGGTTTTATTTTTTTGAAGCCCCATGAATGAAGAAAAACCTAGGGGAAACACGTGAAAGGGGGAACAGGTGGGGAATCCTGGTGATTTTGGGCCATCACTGAAAATGAGGGGAGAAAAGCCTAAGGAAGATGAAGGGTGGAAAAGCATGGGGGCCAGATAATTTACCAATTGAAAACATGGAAGTGCCTTTGGGGAAAGAAGAATAACTTTCCTGTTCTCAAAGCTCAAAAAGATTTTTGATGAAGAAAAAAATCCCAGAGTCCCTGGGGGGAAGAGCATACTCTCCCTATCTATAAAAAAAAGGTGACAAACATGGCCTTGGTAACTACCGAGGGATAAAAATCATGAGCCACCGCATTAAAATTTTTTTGAACGTATGATTGAGGGACCGACTAAGGGTGTGGTGAAAATCAGTGAAGAGCGTTTTGAAAATTTGTGGAGGGGAATTTCCCCCACAGATGCCATTTTCCCTGAGGCAAGTGCAGGAGAGATTTCAGAGAAGGGCACCAAAAACCCGCATGGAGTATTCATCATCTGGGGAAACATACGACAGGGTGCCACGGGGGGGATGTTTTTGGTGTATGAGAAAAAGAACGTCCCAAGAAGGACATCCGTTTTTTTGCAAACATGTTTCAAGGGAAAATGAGCCCGTGGTGAGGTGCGTGGCAGGGACAAAAGAGCCGTTCATGGGGGAAGGGGGTTGCCCCAGGGTCGGCACTGAGCCCGTTCGTTTTGCGATCATCCCTGGATACCCTGACAAAACGACATTAGGAAGGAGGGCCCCCTGGACATGATGTTTTTCTGATGAAATTTGTACTTTGTTCCGAAGAGAAGGGAGAAACCCGGAAAGGGGCCCCGGAGGGGTGGCACAATGGGTTGGAGAAGAGAGAAAGGGAAAATGTCCAAAAGCAAAGACAGATTCATGTGTTTTAAAAAGGGAAAGGAATGAGGGGGCGTACTGATTTTCCACCAACGCTGCCAGAAGTAACAGAATTCCAAATATCTTGGTAGTCTGCTACAATCGGAGGAGAGTCGACAAAGGGGATCACAGAAGGATCCAATCAGCTTAAAAATTGGAAAAGAAAGTCTGGGGGGGATGTGCGGGCAAAAGATATCCATAAAAAAAAAGGGAAAAAAAACACCAAACCGTGATCCAGGGCCCGCAATGCTGTATGGGTTTTGAAAAAATCCCTCAACCCAAAAAATTAAAGAAAAGTTGGAGGTGGGGAGATGAAAATGTGGGAGATGGGGGTGTTTTCTTTCTATGAAAGAGGTAAGAAATAAAAAACCTCCCGGGGAAAAAATTTGGGTAACAAATGTCGGGGTGAGAAACAGAAAAAGGGGAGTTGAGGGGGTAGGGGCCCCTGTGGAAAAGAAAAGGGAGAATTCGTGGGGCAGAGAAATTCTTACTCCGGAACCCGGGGAAAAAGGGAGAGGACGTCCGAAGCAACGGTGGATTGGGCCCAAAATCAAGGCAGATATGCCTTTCCCCCGGCGCAAAAAAACTGCACTCGGACAGGAAGGGCTTTGGGAAAGGGGTTCGTATCCGCCGCAGCGCCCCATACTAAATGGGAAAAAACTCGAAGAAGAAAAAAGACAAGATTTTTTAAAAATTTTAAATTTAAAAACCCTAAAATATTTTCAATGGTGCCAAAATTAAAGCATTATGAAACATCAAAATAAAACGAAAAGCACTTTTCAAAAAGTCAACTGGGTTTCAATGCAATAAACAAATTTTTTTTGCAAAAAAAATATTTTCCCTTTTTCTGTCCCCTTTTAAAAACAAAATTTGGGAAAATGTATCCCCTGACCCGATTGGATAAAATTTCAGATTAAGGGCCCTCACCGTCAGCATTTTCACCCCAGAATTAGTATAGGGTTCGTGGAAAAAATAATCGTTACTCTGTCTCGTTTTGTACTTCTTGGTTCTTAACGTAAATATGTTAAATACCAGTCGGGGTAACGTTTATTAAAGATCTTAAAACTGAAATCCCAAAGTAACTATACTTTTCGTCTATTCGAACCTTCTAGTTGTTCCTCCTCATTTTTTCAAAACTTTTTCTAATTGAACATGTTTGTAACCCCCCACAGTCTTGAACAATAGTTGATTATGCTAGCACTATGACTACCACAATGATTCGTTTTTGGGATTTTTTCAAAGCAGTTCCCTTTCTGTTGAATAGGTGTGCTCCATTTTTCTCCCATTTCATCTATATTCTTTAAAAAAACATTGTCAATCCCATAACTCCCATTTTTAAAAAACAGTACTTGTATAATATGACTTCCCCTTAAAAATTTATAACATGTCACCTGTAATTGAGAAACCCATTGAGTTTTACTTTCGTTCATTAATAGCTATCCTTTTGAAAGTATAATTTGTAGTTAATGAATTTCTCCGGTCTTTCGATTAAATTTCCCGAGATCTTCGGTTTTTCCAGGAAAGTGATTGAGTATCATCACTACTGCACAGCAAACAACCGGAAAACTCTCGAATTCATCCGGAAAAATTAAGAAAAACCCGACCTAGCCGACCCCTGAGAAAACCAAAGGGAAAAGTTTCTTTGAGAAATGCGTTCTTGAGTCTTACTGCTGTAAACTATCTAGCCCAAAAAGGGCTATTTTTGGTTCCATATATTTCTTTATAAAGATTGGTTTTTAACTGTCAAAAAATTTAGAAAGGTCTGAAGTAAAAGAAATGATATTTTCTTATGCCAAAATTACTATTTATATTTTATAGTTAATTTTAGAAGAGCTTTCCCTAAAAACTTTGTCATAATATAAAATACAATAATTGGCAACGAATCTTTTATGAAAAGTAGAAGAGAAGAGAGAGAGAGAGAGAAAGAGGGGGGGGGAGAGAGAGAGAAGGAGAGGGGAAGAAGGCAGAGAGGGAGAGAAAGCTATATATATATATAAATATCAAAAAAAAGGAAAAAAAGAGGAGAGAGAGAGAAGAGAGAGAGAGGAGAGGGGGAGAGAAAGGGGGACAGGGGGAAAAAAAAACAAAAAAATATATATTATATAATAAAATATATTTAAAAAAAAAAGAAGGAGAAGAGAGAGAGAGAGGGAAGAAAAGAGAGGAAAAGAGAAAGAAAAAAGAGAGAGAGAGAGAGAGAGAGAGAGAGAAAAAAAAAAAAAAAAAAAAAAAAAAAAAAAAAAAAAAAAAAAAAAAGAGAAAAAGGGGGAAG
>NW_023663026.1:0-15422 GCF_015228065.2 Penaeus monodon
AAAAAAACTGGGGACCGTGAATTTTGCCCCAAATTTTTTTAATTATAACACCAATAATCCCCCGCCACACATGGCAAAAAACAGGGCCGGGGCCCTTTTTCTCTTTGCTGCGAGGCCGGTTTCCCCCCGCTCGTTTGTCCCTTTTTATTTCGTTTTTTATTTCTCTTTTATTGCCCCCCGGCCTTTGCAACTAGATTTTCCGTGATTTTTTTCCCAAAGGTATTTTTTGGTTTCCCCCCGATTCGCTGGAAAAATTTTAATTCCGGTTTTTTGCATTTTTTGGTCTGGGCTTTCCTCTTCTTTCTTTCTCCCCTCTCCCCTTTTTTTTTTCCCCTTTTCCCCCTCCTTTTCTCTCTTCTTTTTTTCTTTTTCCTTTTTCTCTTTTCTCTTTCTTTCTCTTTCCTCTCTTTCTCTTTTCTCTTTCTTCTTTTCTCTTTTCTTTTTTTTCTCTCTTCTTTTCTCCTCTTCTTCCCCCTCTTTCTCTCCCCTTTTCCTTCTTCCTCTCTCTCTTCTCTCTCCTTCCTTCCTTCCTTTTTCCTCTTTTTCATCCCCCTTTTCTATTTAAACTATTCTATCTATCTATTTTATCATTTTTATCATCTATCTAATTTAAATTTTCTTTTTTTATTTCCCCCCCTTTTTGCAATTAGAAGAAAAAACAAAACGAAGTAATAGGGGAAAGTAACTATTTTAGGGATTTTGCATTTGCTATGTTAGTTTTGCCCCCATAAATTCAAAAAAAACAAAAATGAATGATAAAAAAAAAGGAAAACAAGGGTTTTAACAATCCCCCAATAAAGATATTCCCCTTGATAGTTTTGCAATTGATAAAAAAATAATGTTATTTACCCCCCTATCACCCTTAATTTTAATAAATTAAAGTTGCCCTAAATCAATCCCCGTTTTTTTTCCCTTTTTTTAATGTTATTTTTTTTTTTTATTTTTTTTAAAACATATTTTTTATTATCTAAAACAAATTTTAAAAAAAAGGCAATGACCCCCACAAATCCGGAAACTAGTGGGAAAAAATGTAAAAAGCTTGGCACCTTTTTCCCCCCCCCCCTACCGGGGGGATTTTACTATTTTTTAAAAACTTAGGTCGTTAAAAAAAGTCCCCCCAACTTTGCAAAGGGAAAAATTTTTGGTTCCGATTTTTTTGGTAAAGCGCTTCAGGCGGAACTTTTTTTGGGGTTCAATCTTTTCCCCATCCAAAAATTTTTTTCCCCCCATCAAAACACAGTTTGGTTTTTGGGAAAAAACAAAAAATGGTGTAATAGTTTTCCTTTTTTTGGGGGTAATTTTTTAAAAAAAAATTTTAGGGGGGGCAGGGAAAAAAGGAAGATGGGGTTAACTTTAAAATTTTTGAAAATTTTCTCCAAATCTTGATCAATTATTTTATGGGAAAAGGGGGTAGATAAAAGTAAGAAAATCCCCCTATTTAGTTTTTCTTTTGGCAAAAAAAATGAGTTAATTTGTGTTTTTTTTTCATAAGATAAAAAAGATTTTTAAAGGGGAAAAACCGCCCTATCCAAAAAAAACCCCGGTAAAAAACAAAATCTTATTTACCTTTCCAAAATATTTTCCACGTGGAAAAATGGGAGGGGACACATAGCAGATAAAATTTTCTTTCCCGTAGGGTTTTCCGATTTTTTCTTATTTCTCTTCACTTAGCAGCTATTTCCTTTGGGAAGCAAAACCCTTTCTAACAAACAAAATTTTTCGTCCCCCAAGGGGCCCCCGAAAGGGGAACAAAAAAAAGGGGGCCCCCCCCCCAAACCTGACAAAAGGGTTTTCCATTCACTTTTGGGGATGTTCCATGGTTTTGGGGCCTTCAGGGGCCTAAAAGGGGATTTTAGTCTTTTTTCCCGTTCCCCTTTTACTATCGAAAAAGTAGGCAGGGGAAGGGGATCTTTTTTTTCCCCCAACCCAAAAACGGGGGGCTTTGTATGGCCTTTTTTTGGGGAAAACGAGGGAACCTTTGGGGGGATTGAAAGGGGCGTGTCTGGAAATTCATGCACTCTGTAAAAAATTTGCAAAAAAAGGGCCCGGCTGGCAAAAAGACAGCGGGTAGATTTGGTGATCCCGAGGGCCCCCCTTTTTGGAATAAAAACAAAAAAAACCCATGCACTGGAAAATTTTTTTAAGACCTTTTTCTTAAACTGTTTTTACCTACTTTTACTTTAAACCCCCCGGTCCTTTTACTTCCCTACCGCCTGCCTGTCTGGGGTTTTCTAAAACTATTTAAACTATCCTCTATGTTAATATATATATTATTTTTGTGTTTTGTGTGTTGTTGTGTGTGTGTTGTGTTGTTGGGGGTTGGGGTGTGTGGTTTTGGGTTGTGTGTTGGTTGGGTGTGGTGGTTGTGTGGCAAAATTTTTCTAACTTTCTCTCTTCCTTCTCTCTCTTCCTTTCCCTCCTTTTTTCCCCCCCCCCTTTCCCCTTCCCCCCCCCCTCTTTCCCCCTTCTTCTTTCTTTCTTCCCCCTCCCCTTTTTCTCTCCTTTTATTTTTCCCCTACATACCCCCACCAAAAAAAAAAAACACACCACCCCCCCCACCAAAGTACAAAACAGGGAAAAAAAAAAGGGAAATACAAGGGAAAAAAACCAAGACATGTGCTTTGTTGGGGGGGAAATTGAAAATTTTAAATTTTCGGGGGAAAATAATTTTTTTTTTTGTACAGCCCCCAAAAAATTTTGAAAGTGGGGGGACGTCATTATTTTGGGAAAGGGGGGGGGAAACCCCAAAATTCTCCCAAAAAAAAGGGGCGTAAAATTTTTTCTGGCCCTTTGTTACAACTTCTGGAAATTAAACCCCCCAAGGGGTTTTTAAAATTTAAACATTGTTGGAAAATTTTTATTTTTATGGCCAAAATGGTTTCCCCCCCCCTTTTTATGTAAAATATTTCATTTAAAAAAAAATTTTTAGGCTGGGGAAAAAAAAAACTTATAATTGTTTTACATGGGGCCCCCCCGAAATATTATTAATACAAAATTTTTCCCCTATGGGGGCGGGTTTATCAGCGATTTTTAAAAAATATTACTCATTTAAAAAAACTACAATAAGAATCACTAAATTTGGGGGGCTAAAAAAAATACTAAAAAAGGGGGCTACAGTAAAAAAAATCGAAAAAAAATTGGGGAAAAACAAACCGATCATAAATTTTAAAATTTTTCCCCAAATTTTAAAAAAAAAAAAAATTAAAAAAAACAACCCAATCGCTAAAAAAAAAGGGCCCCCGATATTTTCCTTCCCAATTAACCAAACCCGCGCTCTTGGAAAAAACCAAATTTTTTTTCACACCACGGAAAGGGGGGCTGGGGGGGCTCGGGGGGGGGGGAACCTTTTCATTAAGCTAAAAAAACCTCCCCCACCCCCCCCACTCGTTTTTTAAAAATAATCATCCTTTTTCCTTTTATCCGGGTTTTTCCCTTTTTCTTGGTTTTCCCTCATAACCCCCCGCTTCCCCCTTCCCCCCCGGATCTCTTTTCCCCGGGGCAGGGGGGGGGGCTTTTCCTGATAGAAGGGGCCTTCCCTTTATTCGGATAAGAGATTTGAAAAAGCCCTGTTTTATATAAAATGCTTTTATGGATAAAACTATGCAATTTCCCCAAACCCCCGCCCCCCACGCCCCCACCGCCACACCCTGCCCAACATACCCCAACATTTAAAACCCCACCCCAATACTTGGGATATTTACATATATTTTTATAGATAGAAATAAGTAGAAATTTGATTGATAAAAAAGATAGGATAGGTTTAAAATATTTTAGATAATTTTATAGATAAATATAGTTTATTCGTGGAATATAAGGTGGTGTGTTGTGTGTGTGTGGGGGTTTGGGGGGGGTTTTTTAATATGTGTAAAAAATTTGGGTGTGTGTATTTTGTATTTGTTATATATATATAATATTATATAATTATATAATAAATATATTTAAATTTATATATAAAATATTTTATATATTATATTATATATATTAAACAAAATAATTATATATAATATATATAAATTATATTAATTAATATATAATTTATTAATATATTTTTTAAAAATTATAATATTTTTTAACGTAAAAATTATGTTTAATTTAATTTTTGTAATATAATATATAATAATAAAAAAAAAATATATATTAAAATAAAATTTATATTAAAAATTATAAATTTTTATATATATTATTAAAATATATAAAATTTAATTTTAAAAATATAATATATTATATTATTTTTAATTTTTTAATATTTAAATTAAATTTTTTATTATATAATTTTAAATTTTATAATATAAATTTTAAATTAATTATTTAATTATTATAAATTTTTTAAAATATTTTTTTTTAAAAAATTTTATAATATTTAATTTTTTATTATTAAATAAAAAATATATAAATATAATATTATAATTAAATATTAATATATAATTTTAAAAATTTATATATTTAATATTTTTTTATATTTAATAAATATTTTTTTTAAATATAATTATTTTAATATTAATATTTTTTAAAAATTTAATATATTATATTAAATATATATATATTTATAATTTATAAAAAAAGTTTTTGGGGGTGTGTGGGGGTTTTTGGGGGGTGGGGTGGTGTGGGTGTTGGGTGTGTGTGGGGGTTGTGTGTGTGTGTGTGTGTGTGGGGTTTGGGGGGAAACCTATTTTACCCATTCATTTCTTTTTTTTTTTTTTTAAAAAAACCCTTCATTCCACTGGGGAGAAAAAAATAGGGGCCTCCCCCTCTTCCCCACTATTTTTAGGAAATTATTTTTTGGGGGAGTGCCCCCCCCCCCCCCCCCCTTTCCTTATTTTTGGGGCCTTTTTAAAAACATCCGCTGTTCGGCGTGAGATTTTGGGGGGTCAAAAACCAGCGTCGGGAGCCCCCAGGGGGCCTTTTTACGTCCCCGCGGGGGGGGTGTTTTGGGGGGGGGATTATTAAAAAATATATTAAAAATTATTATATTTTATTATAAATTTTTATATATATAAATTTTTAAAATTTTATTTTAAAATAATATATATTATTTATATATATTTTAATATTTATTCAATTGCCCGGGTCCCAAAGCCCGGATAAGTAGGGAGGAATTTTATTAAAAATAAAAGGGGGGAAAAAAGGAAAACTGGGGGGCCCCCCAAACCCCCCGTACTCACTCCAAGGAGCATCACAACATGAAAAAAAACTACAATTTTTAAATATCATGCCCGGGGGGACCCCCCGGCGGCTCAGACAGGAAAAACCTACCGTTAAAAGAAGAAGGAAATAAAATATATATATATATATTATTTAATAAATATAATTTTTATTTAATATATAATAAAATAAATATATATTATTAATATATAAAATATATTAAATTGTATAATGTAATTATTAAAATAATAATATATAATAATATATATATATAATATATATATTTTTATAAATTTTTAAAAATTTTAATTATTTCCCTAAATTTTCATTCGTTAAAATATATATATAAATTATTTATAATATAATTTATAAATAATAAAAATATAATTAATAATAAATATTAATTTCCTTTTTTACATTTTTTAAAAAATAAATTAATATATATATTTTTAAAATTAAAAAATATAAAATTATATTATTATATTAAAAAATATAATTTTAAAAATACCTTATTTAAAATATATAAATTAATATATAATAATAATATAATTAATATTTTTATATTATTTTCCCAAACATTCGTATTTATATAAATATATAAATATATTTTTAATAAAAATATTATTATATATAATTTTTATTTTAATTCCTATAAAATTATTAACGGTGGGGTGTGTGTTGTGTGGTGTTGTTGGGGGTTGGTGTGTGTTTTTGTGGGTTTCTGTGTGTGTTTTTTTTTTTTTAACCCCCCCATTTATTTTTCCACTGGCAAGGGGAAAAAAACGGGGCCTCTCTCAAAATTTTTATTTTTTTGATAGGATATTTGGGGAGTCTCGCCCCTTTTGGGGGCCCGATTGGATTTTGCCCCTTCCTAAATTTTAAAAACCCCGGGTTCGGCGCGTTTTTAAAAAACCCCCCGTGGGCCCCGGCGGGGGGGACTTCCCCCCACGACAAGCTGGGGGGTTTTTGAAATCCCCACAAAAACCGGGGGGGGATTAGGCCCGCGAGTTTTCGGATCCGAAAAAAAAATGGGGGGCCCTTTTTTCCCACTCGACCCCAAAGGGGGGGGGGGGGGGGGGTTGTGGGTTGGGGGGGTGTGTGTGGGTTTTGGGTTGTTGTGTGTGTGTGGTGTGGGGGGTTGGTTGTTTGGTTTGTTTTGGGGGGGGTTGTGGGGGTTTGTGTGTGTGTGTGTGGGGTGTGTGTGGGGGTGTTGTGGGGGGGGTGTTGTTGGTTTGGTTGTGGGGGTTTTTTGTTATAATTATTATATTAATTAATATATAATATATAAAAATTAAATATATAAAATAATAATTATAATTATATTAATTAAACTATTAGATAAGAATATTATATTTATAGTTATAATATATATATATATATATAATAGATATTATATATATAAATTTTATAATAATATAATTTTAGATATAAAAATTTTATTTATTATTATATATAATAATATATATTTATTATATATATAATTATATTTTAATATTTTTATTTTATTTTTTTAAAATATATATAATTATTTGTATATTATAAATTTTATTATATATATTTATAATATTTTATAATTTAATATAAAATATTAAGAAATTTTTATATACCAGTATTATATTTAATATAACAATATTTTATAAATTTTTATAATTGATTATAATAATTATTAAAAATATATATATATATTTATATTTTTATGTATATGTATTATATTATATTATATATTATATTTTTATATATCTATATTTCATTAATATATAATAATAATTTTTAAAATATATATTATAATATATTGAGGTAAATATATATTTTAAAATATATTAAAATAATATAATAATTATTATAATATATATTATATTTTATAATATATATTGTGTGTGGTTTTTTTGTTGGTGTGTGTGGTGTTTGGTGGGGTTGTGTTGTTTTGGTGTTTGTGTGTGTGTTGTGTGTGTGGGGGGGGGGGGTCACTTTTTTTGTGTGGGGCGTGTTTTGGGGTGTAGGGGTAAAAAATTTAAATTTTAAATATAATAATTATTATAATCTTATTTATAAATTAAAAAAAAAATATATTTAATATAATATAAAAAAATATATATTTTATTTTTTAAAAACATAAATACATACAACCCCAAACCACACACAACACCAAAAACCCCACAAACCCCCAAACCCAAAACACAACCCACCCACACACAACACCCCCCCACACACCCCCCCCCCAAAATTTTAAAAATAGAAAAAATAAATATAATTATAAAATATTTTTTTAAATTTAAAATATATTATAATATTTTTAATTTTTTTTTATTGTGTTTGTGTTTGGTGTGTGGTGGTGTGTGGGGGTGGGGGTTTTGGGGGTGTGTGGGGGGGGGGGTGTGGTGTGGGGGTGTGGGGGGGGGTATGTTTGGGAGTATTTGAAAATTAAAAAAAAAATTTTAAAAATATTTATATTTATTAAAATTATAATTTTTAAAATTATATAAATATAAATTAAATTTTTTACCCCCCCAACCCCCCCCCAAAAACACCAAAATGTAAAGCCCAAAAACCCCCCCCACACCCCAAACCACCACCCAACACCCCCCACACAAAAACCCCCCCCCCACAACACAACACCCAACCCCACACCAAAAAAAAAAAAAAAAAATAATATTATAATAATATAATATTATATATATATTATAATATATAAATTAATTATATATTATATATAAAATTTTATTAAAAAATTAAAATTTTAATTATATTTTATTTAATATATTTTTTAATTTTTATAATTTTTATATTATATTAATATATTTATATTATTATTATATTTTAATTAAAAATTTTTTTTTATTTTAATTTAAAATTTAAATTTTATAAATATTTATTTAAATATAAATATATATTAAAAAATAGAAAAATAAAATTAAATTATAAATAATAAATTATAATATATTTTATAAATTTTAAATAATTTTTTTATATTATAATTAAAAAATTTATATATTAAATTAAAATTTAAAATATTTTAATATAAATATAAAATTTAAATATAAATTTTATTAATAAAATACCATATTAATTAATTAATTTTTTATATTATATAAATTAATTTTATATTATTATTAATAATATTTTTAATATATATTTAAAAAAAACCCCCCCAAAAACCCAAACCCAAACCCCCCCAACCCCCCCCACCAAAAACAAACCCCCACACACCACCCCCAAACACCCAACAAACACAAAACCCCCCCCCCAACCCCCCCCAAAAAACCCCCCCCCATTTTTCCCCAACCCACAACCACCCCCCCCACCCCAAACCCACAAAAACACCCCAAAACAAACCCCAAAAACCCCACACCAAAAAAACACCAAAAACCAAAAACCAAAAAACCCCCACACCCCCCCTTTCCCCAACCCAAATTGGGGGTTTGAAAATGGGTTTAAAGGGGCCCCCCCAGTTTTTTCGGGGTCCGGGACCCCGCGGGGGTTTAATACCCCCGGTTTTTGAGTTTCGGGAAACAAAAAAAGGGGAAGGGTTTTTTCCCCCCTAGGGGGGGGGAAATCCCCCCGGGCCCCCCCGGCCCCAGGTGGGGGTTTTTAAAAGCGGCCCCAAAAACCCCGGGTTAATTTGGGAAAAGGGGGGAATTTCCAAAAAAAGGCCCAAAAGGGGGAGGGGCTTGGGCCCAAAAATTTCCTTTTCAAAAAATGGAAATTGGAAAAAGAGGGGGGCCGGGTTTTTCCCCCGCCCGTTTTAAAAAAAAAAGGCTTTTGGAAAAAAAAAAAAAACACAAAAAGACCCCCAACAAAAAAACAACCAAAACCAAAAACCCCCCCAACCCCCCCCCCCACACACCCCCACACAACCAAAAAATATATTGTTTAAAAAATAGGGGGGGAAAATATATATTTTTATTATATTATATAATATATAATATAATAAAAATTTAAAATATTTTATAAATTTTATAATTATTTCGGGGAAAGGTTTTAAAAAATTTGGGGGAAAATAAAATAAATTATTAATAAATAATTTAAAAATATATAATATATATATTTTATTTATTTTATTAAAATTTGTAAAAATATATTTTTAATTATTTAATTTAAAATATTATTTATTTATAATAAAATTAATATTAAATTTTAATTAATTTATAAAATATATAACCGGGGGTTTTTATAGGGAATATAAAATAATATATAATATATATAATTTTATAATTTTTAATATTATATTTTATAAATATTATTTAAAATATTAATATTTTTTACCCGGGGGTTTTTATATAGGGGGTAAAAATAATTTTATATATAATATTAAAAAATTATATATATATTATATTAATATATATAAATTTTATTTTAAAAATAAAAAATATAAAAATTTTAAATAAAATTTCATAAAATTAAAATTTATATATATATTTTATTAAAATAAAATAATTAAAATTTTTTAAATATATATATAATATAATTTTAAAATATATATATATATAATTTTAAATATTTTGAAAATTTTTTTTTCTTTTTTAAAGGTAAAGGGGTTTTTTAAAGGGGCCCCTTAGGGCCCCCCGGGGGGGTCCCCCCAAGGGGAATTTAAAACTTTTAATTTGTTTTTTTTTTTATGTTTTTTTGAATTTCTCTTTTGGGGTTTAAATTACCGTGGTTGGGGTTCCCCCCCCCCCCCTTTTTCCTTTTCCCCAAACCTTTTTTGGTTTAAACCATTTCCCCTTTTTCCCCCACCTTTTTTCCGGGGCCCCCTTGGGGGGCCAGGGGGACTGGAAAATTAAAATATATTATATAATATATTAAAATTTTTAAAATATTAAAAATTTTTATAAATTAATAATAATATATATATATAAAATATTAATTTTTTTTAAATATAATAAATTACCACCAACCCACCCCCCCCCCGGGGGGGGGAAAGGGAAAAAAAACCTTTTTTGCTTTGGACTTGGGTGGCCCTTTAAAACCCCGGGGAAACTTCCCCCCCCCCCCCGCGGGGCAATGAATTTAAGGAAGGGGAAACCAATTAAGGCAAGGGGGTTTGGGGGGGGGACTGGAAAAAAAACTTTTTTCCCAAATTTGAAATTTTAAAAAGGAGGGGGGCCCCCCCAAATTTTTCCCGGCCCCCGGGGAAAGGGGAAAAGGGGGTAAATTAAAAAAAAAAAAAAAAGAAATTTTAAAAATGGGGTTTTAAAGGGTAAACCCCAAAACCCCCCCACAAACCCCCAAACCCCCACCCCCAACCCCCCCCACCAAAACCCCCCCAAAAACCCCCACCAAACCCCCCACCCCCCAACCCCCCAAAACCCCACCACACAACACCACACCCCCCCACTTAAAAATATAATTTATTTTTATATATAAATATTTTAAATATAATTATATAAAATAAAATATTTTATTTTATAATATATTAAAATTATGTTTTAAAATAAATTAAAAAAAAATATTAAAAAAAATAAATAATATATATTAAATTAAAAAAATAAAATTAAAATTATATAATATTTATATATTTTAATAATAATTATTATATGGTTTTAAAAATTTTAAATTTTATATGTTTTTTTTTATATATATATATAATATTATTATATTAATTTTTTATTAATATATATAATATTTTAAAAATTAATAAAAAACTTTATTTATAATATATACTTCAAAAATATATTTTTATAAAAATATTATATAATATTTTTATTTATAATAATAAAAATATAATATTTTTAAAAAAATTAACCCCCAAAAAAATATTTATAAATATTTTTTAAATTATATATTTTTATAATTATAAAAATAATATTTAAAAAATATTTTTTTATTAAATATTAATAAAAAATATTTTATAAAAATTTTTTATTTTAAAATATAATTTAAAATTTTATATAAAAAATATAAAATTTTAATTTTAAAAAATATATTAAATTTTAATTTTTTATATAATTTTTATAATATTATAAAAAATTATATATATAATTTAATTAATAATATAATTATTAAAATATATTTTAATTTTGTAAATATTTTTAAATATTTAAAATATAAGGGAAAAATATATTTTTAATTTTAAATATTTTTATAATATAATATATATTAAATATTAAAATATATTAAAATTTTTAATTTTATTTATATATTTTTTTTATAAAAAATTTTTATATATAAATTTTAAAATATAATATTTTTAAAATATATTTTAAATATATAATATTTTTATATATATAAAAATATATTTTTAAAAATTAAAAATATATATTTTATTTTAAAAATTATTAAATTAAACCCCTAACAAAAACCCCAAAACCAAACCCCTTTTCCCTTTTTTAACCCCAATAATTGACCCAAAACACCCCACACACCCCACCCCCAAACCCCAACCCCAAAAAACCCCCCATATTTTAATTTCCCCGAAAAAATTTTAAAATTCTAAAATTTAAACTAAAAATTTTTATATAAAACAAAAAAACTTTTTCTATCCCATCCCCATTATTTTCATCTAATTTTATTTTTAATATTTTAAAATTTTTGTATATGGGCCCAAAGTTTTTTGTGGTTGGGGGGTTAAAAAAATTTTGTTTTTAAATTTTGTTGGCCCCTTGGGGGTTTGGGGGGTGTTGGGCCCTGGGGCGTGTGTTTTTTTAAAGTGGGGGATAGATATCCATAAAGGCCCTTTTTTATATAAAAAATTTTTTTCATTTACCCCCAAATTTTCTAAACCGAAAAAAAGGGAAGGGGCCCCTTTTTTCAGGTTTTTAAACCCTCCCCACCGAGGGGGGGACCAGGGAAAAAGGGGAAAAGCCCGGGGTTTGGGGGTTTTTTTTTTTGGGGGGGTAAACAAGATTTGGGAAAAACCCCGGGGTGAAAGGAAAAAGGGGAAAAATTTATTTTAAATTTTTTTTTAAAAAAGGGGGGGGGGGGTGGGGGGGAAGGGGGGTTTGCCCTTTTAAAGAAAGTTTTCCCACCCAAGGGCCAGTCCCCCCTTTTTTGGGGTTGGGGGGGTGTGAAAAAAATTGGGGTTTTTTTCAAAAAAGGGGGCGGGTTTTTTTTTTAAAATTAAAGGGGGGAAATATTTTGGCCCATTTTTTTTTGCGGAAAGGGTTTTTTTTTTGTTTTTTTTTTTTTTTTTTTTTTTAAAAATTTGGGTAATTAAAATTTTTTGGTTTGGTTTTTTTTCCCAAAAATTTTTCCCCTCATTTCTTTTTTCTTTTTAGTCCTTTTAAAATTCCCCTTTTTTTAAGGGCCCCCCTTTTTAGTTTAAATTTTTTTTTTTTAGGGGGTTTTTAATCGAGTAATTGGAAAAATTTAAAAAACAAACCGGGCAAAAAAACAAAACCCCTTTTTTTGGGGGGAAATTTTTTTATTTTTAAAATAAATTTAGGGGCCCCCGTGGTCCAAAAATTATAAAAATTTTTTTTTTTTTCCAAACTTTTCAAAAAAATTTTTTTTTTTTTTTGAAAAATTTAACAGTTTTCGGTGGGGGGGGGGGGGCCCCTTTTGCCCTAAAAAATTAAATTTTCCCAAAAATTTTTTAGAAAATTAAAAACCCCTTTTGGGGTTTTTTTTCCCCGGGAAATTTTTGGGGAAAAAAGGGCCCAAAAAAATATTTTTAAGGGGCGTTTTTTTTAGATTTTTCTTTTGGGGTTTTCCCCCTTTTTTAAATTGGGGCGGGGCCCCCCCCTTTTTCCCCCCCTTTATGGCTGGGGAAAAAAAGGGGCCCTATTTTTTCCCCCCCGGAATTTTTTTTTCAGGGTGTTTAAAGCAGGGGCCCCCAAAAGGGGCCCGTTTGGTTTTAATTTTTCCCCTTTTAAATTTTAAATTTTTGGGTTTTTTCCCTTTTTGTACTTGGGGGGTTTGTTGGGGGTTTTTGTTTGGTGTTTTTGTATGTTTCTAGGGTAGGAAAAAAGAAGGGGAGGAAAAGAAGGGGGGGAGGGGGAAAGAGAGGGAAGGGGGAAGAGGGGGGAAAAGAAGGGGGGAGAGAAAAGAGAGGGGAAGGGGGGAGAGAGAGGGGAAAAGGAAGAGAGGAGAAAAGAGAAAGGGTTGAAAAAAATGGCCCCCCCCCCACAACCCCCACCCAAAAAACCCCCACACCCCCAACCAACACCCCCCAACCCCCAAAACCCCCCACCCAAAACCACAACCCCAACACCCCCAACCCCCCAACCCCCCCCACAACCCCCCACATTTTATTATATATATTCATAGAAAAAATTTGAAAAGATTAAGGGTTGATAACAGGGGCAGGGGGAGGGGAAAGGGGGGGGAAAATGAAAAAGGGAAACCCGGGGGGAAAGGGTTAAAATTTTTAAAAAGGGAGGGGGGGCCAAAATAGAAAACAAGGGTTCCCCCCCTTAAAAAAAATTTAGGTGGCATTTTTTTTGGGTTTTTTTTTTATCACAAGGGTTGTTCCCCCCTGGGATTTCACCCAATCTACCCCCGCTGTTTTGTGCAAGCCTGCTTTTTTTGCAAAATTTTTAAAAGGGGTGCATGGGGAAATTTCCGGGGGCACTGCTTCTGAAATACCCCAAAAGTGTCTTTGATTTCCAAAAAAAACCAGTTTAAAACAGGGCGTTTTTTTTGGGGTGAAAAACAAAGCATGCTTCTGCCTACGTTTTCATTAGTTTAAAAAGGGAAAAAATGGGGAAAGGACTGGATTTCAATTTGGCTGAAAAAAAGGCCCACCATTTACATCGGAAAAAGGAATGCGAAAAAAAATTTGGGGCAAGGCTGGGGGGGGTCTTTTTCGTTCTTGTTTAAAAAAATTTTTGGGGGACTTGGGGCCCAACTTGATTTGTGTAGGGAAGTTTGGGGTTCTAGGAATAGCCCTTCAAGTGGGGGAAGAGAAATTGGGGAAAAAAAACAAAATACGGGGGGGAAAAAAAAACTGGGTCTTGCTATGATGGTCCACCCCCCCACTTCACGTGGGAAATTTTCTTTTGGGAGGTAAAAAAAAATTTTGGGTTTTTAAAAGGATTTTGGATAGGGGGATTTCTTTATTTTAAAATCTTTTAAACTTATGAAAAAAGATTAACAAAAATTAAAACATGTTTTTTGGCCGAAAAACAAAAATGGGATTTTTTTTCTTATCTTAAACCTTTTTATAAAAAAATTGAATTTTAAAAATTTTGGAGTACTTCATAATTTTTAAAGTTAAAAACCAAATTTTTTCCTTTTTTCGCCCCCAGTAAAATTTAAAATTTTAAAAAAATTACCCCAACAAAAGGAGGGGGGGGCTATTACACATTTATTGTTTTCACTCCAACCCCCCTGTGTTGTAGGGGGGAAAATTTATGATTCGAAGATGAATTTCAAAAAAGTTCCATGCCTGAAAAACCCCCATGACCAAAAATCGAGCAAAAAGTTCCCTGGCAAAAGTTTGGGGGGGCGGTTTGCAGGGGGGGCAAGTTATTAAAAAATATAGAAATGCCCCCGGGAGGTTTTGGGGGGGAAGTGGAAAGGGGTTTTTTCATTGTTTTTTTCTAGTTTTTCTGGATTTTTTGGGGGGGGCATTTTCGTTTTTTTTATGAAAATTTGATAAAAAAATTATGATTATTTTATTAAAAAAATAAAAAAAAAAAACACTTTTTAAAAAAAAAAAAAAAACCGGGGGGGGGAAATTTTTAATTAAAATTTAAAAGGGGGTGGGTAAAAAAAAATTTTTAAAGGGAAATTTTTAAAAAGGAAAAAAAAGGGGGAAAATTTTATTCTTGGGGTTTCCTTTTTTCCTTCTTTTTTTTTTCTTTTTTTATGGCCCAAAAATTTAAAAAGAAATTTTAAAATTTTTTTAAAAAAAGCTTTCCCAATTTTTTTCCCTTTTTTTTTTCTTTTATTCCTTTGGGGGTTAAAAAAAAAAAAGTAATTTTTTTTAATTTTTTAATAAATTTTTTTTTAAAAAAATAAAAAAAAAAAAAAAAGGGGGGGGGGGGGAAAAAAAAAAAGAGAGAGGGGGAAGGGGGGGGAGAAAAGAGGAGAAAAAGAGGGGGGGGGAGAGGGGGAAAGGGGAAAGAAAGAGAAAAGAGAAAAAAAAGGGGAAAAGGGGGAAGGAAAAGGGGAGGAAAAAGGGGGGGGAAAAAAAAAAGGGGGGAAAAAAAAGGGGAAAGGGGGGGGGGGGGGGGGGGGGAAAAAAAAAAAGGGAAAAAAAAAAAAAAAAAAGGGCCCAAAAAAAAAAAAAATTAAAAACGGGGGGGGGGAAAAAAGGGGAAAAAAAAAAAAAGGGGAAAACTATTTAAAAAAAGGGGGGGAAATAAAGGGAAAAAAAAAGGGGAAAAAAAAAAAAGGGG
>NW_023663027.1:10000-17261 GCF_015228065.2 Penaeus monodon
ATCTCTCTATCTATAGACCCTCTATATCTCTATATCTCTCTATCTCCTATCTCTCTCTCTATATATCTATCTCAATCTCTATTTCTGTTTGTCTGTCTCTCGCCATATATATACCTCTATATCTATATCATCTCCTCTATCTCTACTCTCTCTATTCATCTCTCTGTCATATATATGTCTATCTATCTCTCATATAATATATATCTATTCTGCACTGTAATCTGGATTACTATGCCTACATATATTTAAATCAATCATAACTACTAAATAATATATTATGAGAGATATGACTGACATACAGGTGCTCGTACACCCACAGACACACCCACACACACACACCACACGACACACCACAGCCACACACACCGCCCACCCCCACCACACAACCACCACCACCACAACACCCACAAACACCCACACCGCACACCAATTACACCGCCACACATCCGCTGTAGTGTCTTTCCTTGCGATTATTTGCATTATGTGTACATTTGTATACATTCCCGGTGTTCAGAAACGAAATCAGTATATGAATACATGCACATCATGTAATCGCAGGAAAAATAAAGTGTACCCTATATGTATGGTGTATATATAATATATATATATCGTGTCTACTCCATATCTCTATATCTCTACTCTATGAATATATATCTATATTATATAACGATATACATATCTATAATATATATAATATAGATAATATAACCTGTAATGATATGTATGCATCTACATGTGTGTACTCTATATATATATAATATATATATATATTATCTCTCTCTCTATATCTCTACGTAATATATAGCTCATATCTCTCTCTCTAGCATCATATCTATATCTGTACATATTATACTCTCTATCATCCATAAGTATATCTTCTATCAGATATCTCTTCTTATCTTATAATATCTATATATATAATATATATCTATCTATATCTTTGTGTGGTGTTTTGTGTGTGTGTGTGATGTGTGTGTGTGTGTCGTGTGTGTGTATGTTTTGTGTGTGTGTGTCTGTTTTTTGTGGTCTGTGTGTTGTGTGGTGTTGCTGGACACACTCTAACATACACACCCAACACCCACACACACACACACACACACACAACACCACCCACCCATACACCAAACACACACAGACACACACCCCACCCCCACACCCCACACACACCAACACACACACACACACACACACCCAATACCCACCACCGCACACACACCCATACACACCACACACACACACACACCCACACACACACACACATCACACACACACCCATAGACACACACACACACACACACCCACACACACACCCACACAGATATATTATATATATATATATATTATATATAAGATTATCTATATATATATATATATATCTCTGTATATATATATACATAATATATACTAAATATCTATCTTCTTAGACCTATCATATATTACTATATCTCTATCTCTCTCTATATATTATAATATTATATATATATATGTATGTCTATATAATCACTATATATATATATAGCCATCTATATTATATCTAAGATCTATATCTCTATATATATATCTATCTATATATATCTCTATCTATTACTCTATATATATCTGTATGTAATCTACTATCCGACATATATAATCACTCTCTCTATTTTATATCTTCTCTATCTATCTATAATCTCTATTCTATATCTCTCTATTGTCTCTCTCTATCTCCTATTCTCTCTCTCATCTCTCCTCTCTCTAGCTCTCTCTCTCTCATCTCTATCTCTCTTCTACTCTCATGTCTATATGGATATATGCATCATATATGTAAATAACATAACTACATACATCAATCCATATAGATAGAGCGACGCTATGATGCCACCTCCGTTGCTCTTACCCCCCCAGCCACACCCACACACCACACACACAAACCCAACACACCCCCCCACAACACACACACACACACACCACACACACCAACAACGCACACACACAAACACAACACAGCACACAATTACAAACGCACACACTAAGCATGTACGTGTCTTTACTTGCGATTATTTTGCATATGTGACATTTGTATAAATCCCGGTGGATCAGAAGCGAATCAAGTATATGACTACAATCCCATCATGTATCGCACGGAAAATAAATTGTAAAACTAAGGAAAATACAAGTACAAGAGATTTATTCTTTTCACTAAATATAAAACTGATTTGCTTAAATCCCTCTGACTCGCGGCAGTGGGCCAAAATTCCTATAAAAACAAGTTTTTTTATTGCTACTACGTTCGTGGAATCATATCCCTTCTACCGTATTAAAACAAACAGACAAAAGAAAATATTTCATAAATTGGCAAGCATGTATATATAGTATATATATATATATATCTATATATATATATATATATATTATATATATTATATATATATAATATATATATATATATATATATCTATATATATAATAAGAAAAAATACAAATGTATTTATATATATTATATCATATATCGTCATATATAAATAGCTCTATATATATATATATTATACTTTATATTTAATACCAAATGTTATCTACTATATATATATATATTAGATATATATCATCTCCTATCTATCTATATCTCTATCTCTCTCACTATATCTATATCAATATCTATTAAATACACTGACCTCTATATACACTATATATTCTCTCTCTCTATATATCTATATCATATATAGATATCTAATAATATATATATATATTATAATATGCCCACACCCACCACCCACCCCCACCACCCACACCACCCCCCACCCCCCCCCACACACCCACAAACACACACCACACATATGTCTGTGTAGATATACATCCCTACACACACACCCACACACACCACACCACACCCACACACACACACACAATAGACATATCATATACCTGTCTCTTCTATCTCTCTTCTATATATAATATCATCTTATATACGCATATATGTTCTCTAGATAATCTATATATCGCTATATATACTATTCTCTATCTAATATATATATTTAACATACCTATGTCTCTCTCCTCTCTCTTCTCTCTCTATCTCTACTATCTATCTCATCTGACTATTCTATACATCTATTTACACCTCTCTCTCTCTCTCGTCTCTCTATATCTCCTACTTCATTTCTCTAATCTCTCTACTCTCTCTATCTCTCTGTCTCTCTCTTCTCTGCTCTCTACTCTCATCTCTCTATTATCTATATCTCTCACCCCCCCCCCCCACCCCCCCCACCAACCCCCCCCTCCCCCCCCCCCCACACCACCCACACCCACACCCGCCTCCCACCCACACACCCCCCCCATCCCACACCCAGCACACCACCCCTCTCTACTATCATCGCTCTATCATCTCCTCTCTCTATCTATCTATCTCTCTCTCTCTCTCTCTCTCTCTCTCTCTATACTCCCTATTCGCTCTCTCCTCTACGTATCTCTCTCTCTCTCTCTCTCTCTCTCTCGCTCTCTCTCTCTCCTCTTCTTCTCTCTCTAATCATCTCTTATCTCTCTCTTCTACTCTATCTCATCTCATCTCTCTTATCTCTCTGATCTCTCTCTCGTCTTCTCTCTACCCTACTATACTATCTATAATATACAATACGATATCTCTCTCTCTCTATCTCTCTCTCTCTCTCTCTATACTACTATATCTCTCTCTCTTCTCCTATACTACCTCGCTGTCTCTCTATCTCTTCTCTCTCTCTATCTCTCCTAGTCTATACCTCTATACCCTAACTCTCTATTACTCTCTAGTCTCTATCTCTATCTAATGTCTGACGTCTAATCTTCCTCTACATTACCTATTTCTTATGACGCCTTGCTCTCCCGCCTCCGAACCTTGGCGCGCTCCCTTTTCTTTGTTTGTTTGTTTGTTTTGTTTTTCTGTTTTTGCTCGGGTCAGCGTTTCCAGTGGATGATGCCACGTAATTTAAAAAATATTTTTTTAATATTAATATTATATATATATATAAACAAATATATATATTAAATCTATTTTTTTTTTTTAAATTTATATTATAATATTTTTTAAATTTTAAAATTTTTTTTTTAATTTATTTTTTTAATTTTTTTAAAAATTTTTTTTTTTTAAAAAAAAACCCACCCCCCCCCACCCCCCACAAACCCCCCCCCCCCACCCCAACCCACACCCACACCCTCCACCACACACCCCCACCACACCCACACCACCTTTATATATTTATATTTTTATTATTATTTTTTTTTTTTTTTTTATTTTCAAATTCTTCTTTACTATCTTCTCTCTCTCTCCTCTCTCTCTCTCCCCTTTCCCCCTCTCTCTCATTTTTTAATTTTTTTATTTTTAATTATTTTTATTTTAAATTTTTTTTTTTTTAAAAATACTATACAAAATTATATATAAAATTTAATTTTTTTTTATTTTTTTTTTATATATATATTTTTTTTTTTTATATTTTTATTTTTTTTTATTTTATTATATTATAAAAAATTTTTAAATTATTTATTTAAAAATTAATGTTGTTAATTTTCCCCAAAAAAAAAAATATTTTTTAATAAACGCTGTCTCGCTCAAAATTGGGGCCCTTTTCTTTGTTTGTTTGTTTGTTTTTTTTTCTGTTTTTGCTCGGTCACGTTCCAGGGATGATAAAAAGTAATTACCCCGGCGCAGGGGGTTTTAAGGGCGTCCTATCTTACATCCCCCCCAACAAACAATACGAGACGAATCCTGAATCTTCGTCGGGCACGAGGGCGAGTTTTCAGAATCTCCAACCATAAAACGGCGTTCGTTATGCCACATTTGGATTACGTTGTTTCAAGTTGTCTAAAGTATGTAAAAGATCTTTGGGGAGTCTTTTAAAATTTTTCTTGCTCTACTGGGGTGATGATTATAATCCTTTTTCATGTAAAAGAACGCTTTAACTTGTGATATATTAAAATCTATGCATTGCGACAAATTAGAAAAGATATAATGAGAGAGAATATTTTAGGAGATACTTTACCGGTTCGAAAAAATCTTCTATTGAAAAATTTTCGACATTCATTTTTTTTTCCTACTTTTTTTTGTGATAAATTACAAAACAACAAGCATTTACTTACTAATTGTTTTATGTCACCTTCTTGAAACGATGGTTTTCACTTGGAAATTAAAATTGGGCTATGTTCTGACTTTTGATTTTCCAGCAAAAATTTTGTAGCATGTTTTATCAGGCAGAATGCAAGGGAGTGTCCCAAAACCCTTTTAATATAAAACAGCGTCTTTTGAGCAAAGAAATCTGTTTCAAAGAACTGAATGGATCCCTGTGTCAAGGCATAAAAATTTTTGACATACACAGGAACCTCCTTCCCCAAAGTGCAGGCGCTCATGAAGAGATGTAAAACTAAATTTAGTATATTAAAATTAGGTGAATATACTTCAAAATACTATTGGAGACAGTCTGATAGACGATAGTAAATAAATAGGGATATGCGGTTTTTAAACATCTCGTTCTCTCTCTCTCTGCTTATATATATTTATATATATATAATAAATTATAATATAATTTTAAAAAATATAATATATTATATATATATATATATATATAATATATAATATCATAACGCACACACACACCATACACACACACACACATACACCACACACAAATACCTATATTGGTGCATGTGTGTGTATGAGTGTTCGTCCTCGTGGTTTTTGGTAGGTTAAAACTACAGTATGTGTACACCCCAAACAAATATATAAACCCCTTATTTTATACTACACACAACATTGAAAATATTTTATATATATATATAAATAAATATTTATTTTATATAAAAATATAAAATTTTAATTTTAAAATATAATAATATATATTATATATAAAAAAATATATAATATAACATATATAACTAAATATATATGTATTGATCTACTATATATAATTAAAAAATTAAACATATATATAATAATATTATATATTAATATATTTATATATGATATGAATTATAAAATATATATTAAAAATATATATATAAATATTACATAAAATAAATATTATATAAAGTTATTTTATCTATCTTATATATATAAATTTTTATATATATATATTATATATTATTTATATTCAAAAACCCCACCAACACACACAACACACAACACCACACACACACACACCCCACACACCACCCCCCGCATATTTATTAAAATTGTATATTTATATATATATATATTATATATATATTTTAATAATTATATATATATATATTTGGGGTGTGTTTATAAATATACATATATACATATGTTTTATATTTTTTAAAAAAAATTTTATTTAAACTTATTATTATTTAACTTATTAAAAAAATATTTTATATATAAAATAAATATATATATTTTATATTTTATTTTTTCTTATTTTTTTTTTTTCCCATACAACCAAGAATACATCTACCTGCACACCACCCCCACCCCACCCCCCACACCCCACCCCAACCCCCCCCACCCATCACCCCCAAAAAACCCCCCCCCCCCCCCCGCCCCCCCCAAACCCCCCCCCCCCCACAACACACCCCAAAACCCCCCCTAAAATTTATAATTTTAAAATTTTTAAATTTTTATTATTTTATTATATTATCTTTTTATATCTCTCTTTTTTTTTTTTTTTATTTTTTTTTTTTTATTTTTTTTTTTTTATTAATATTTTTTTTTTTTTTATTTTATTTATTTTTTTATAAAGCAACCCCCCCCTTTATTTTTTTTTTTTATTTTTTATTATTTTTTTATTTATTTTTGTATACTTCCCTTTTGCTGTGTGTATATTATTCACCAAAACAGACACACACACACCACGCACGCACACACACATGTGGTGTTTGTGTGTGTCTGTGTATGTGTCTGTGTGTGTGTGCGTAAATATATGTAAAAAACAATATACAATACATAACACTATATCATATATTTTATATATATATATATTTATTATAAATATAAAAAAAAAAATTATATATAAAAATATACATATTCATATATATATATATATATATATATTTATATATATATAATATATTCATAATAATATACATATATTTTGTGGTGTGTGCGTGTGTGTGGTAAAAAAATTATTATATTTATATTTTTATATATATTATTATAAAAATATAATATTATATTTTAAAATTTTATCACATATATATAAATACATATACATAAACACAGTTTTAAACACTCCTAGAAAAAATAAACAATTTTATTTCCTTCTCTGCCCTTCAATAAAGGAAGGTACCCTTTTGGGGGTTA
>NW_023663027.1:22361-24861 GCF_015228065.2 Penaeus monodon
CAGTCTGTCTTTGTACAATTTATTTTTTCTCAGCACTTCATCATTCGTATTCTTCTTGTCCAGCTAATACGCAGTCCTCGTTCCTGTAACACCACATTTTCAAACTATTGATCTTTGTCCTTGTCTATCTCTTCCACACCAACACTCAGAACCATATGTGCAATTGAAAACAATGAGTTCAATAACCTCCTCTTTTCCGTAGAGTAATGCTTCTGTCTTCCAGATGTTATTGAGAGCATTGTGTGGCGCTTTTGGCAAGGGTAATTCTTCTTTTTATCTCGGTGAATCATCATATGTATTATTTAAAACAGCTCCAAGATAAGTGAACTCTTTCACATTTTCCACATCATTCCAGTGATTGTAAACATGTTTCATCATTGTTCATTGCCGGTTATCTTTGAATTCATGGATCTTAGTGTTTCTGCATTAAGAACTAAGCCATCCTTTTCTTTCGCCCTTCTTCTCTACTTTATCTAGTAGTTGTTGTAGTTCATGATTACTGCGGGCATCAAAAACTATCTCTTTCGGCGTACCCAGATTTGATATTTTGTATCCTCAACATCCACAGTTCCTTGTCAAAATTCTCTAGAGCGACCTCTCATAATTGTTTTCAGAATATATATTAAAGAGGTGCGGAGACAAATGAAAAATCCGCCAACCTTCGTACTCCTTGTGTTTGCTTCGCACCATTTGTTAACCATAATGGTTCTTACGCCTGCGTGTTGTTGGTCATACAAGGCTTTTATTAATTGGATGATGTGTTTTGGAAACTTCCATATCGTACATGTTATTCCAGAGGATATCGTGATCACCAGTATCAAAAGCTTTCACTAAATCGATTGAACCACAGGTATAGTCTTTTTGATGTTCTCTGTTATTTCTCTATGATCATTTTTCACATTTAGAATCTGGTTTCTGGTACCTTTTTTTTCCAGGGCGAAACCTAATTGTTTCGGTCTGCAATTTCTCTCTTAACTTCAACTTCATTCTTTCACATAATTTTCAACATCAACAAAATTTTGCTGCTGTTACTTCTTAAGGCGAATTGTCCTAGTAGTGTTGCATTTGGATGCGGTCACCTTTTTTAGGTATGGGAGTAAAGACTGATTTTACCCAGTCTTCTGCCATTTTTCTTTCTTTCATTCCATATTTTTGTACAGAGTTTTAGAAGAAGTATTCAACACTTTTCGCAGCAATTCTTAATTAGTTCTGCTGTTATTTTCATCTGTTCCGGGGCTCTTGTATTCTTTAACTTCTTTTATGGCTTTTATAACTTCGTCCCATTGGCGGTGGTTCATCCATCGATGTCATTGAGTCCTAATTAATGTTTGTTGTTAGATTTTTATATTCTTTTTGTTATAAGTTGAACAATATTGATTCCATCTATATCTTTGACCGTTCTTTTTCCATCACATAAAACAATCCCATCTTCAGTTTGGATAGTGTCCCATTGTATTTTAAATTTTCGTGTGATGTTTCGTACTCCTTTGGGTAGAGTTTCTTTAGTTGTCTTATTGAATAGACAGTTTTCACTTCTCTGGCAATGTTCTTTAAATGTTTTTTCCTTATCTTGTCGCATAATCTTTGAATTTTGTTATTTTGTTTTTGTAATTGACTTTTCCAACTGGATTCTTGATACCTTTTTATTTTAGGCATTTCTTTTTTCAATTGCACTTAGTGTTTTTTCAGATATCCAGGGGGAATTTTTCTTTTTCCCTCCTTCGCGGCGATAGTTTCTTAAGCAGGCTCAGCAAGAGTTTCCCTTCCCTCCTCCCACAACCCAATCCGGCGTCCCTCATCATCTTCACATTGATTGAGTATTTCAATTTGTTTGACAACTGCAATTCTGTACCTATTTATCAGAGTTTTGTAGTCGAGCTTTCGAGGTGGTGTGGACGCTCCATCTTTTTTGAGTCCTTATTTTAAAGTCGATAGTTAGTAGTTGGTGGTCACCTGTTTTGCAGTCGGCACCAGGTCTTGTTTTTGGATTTTTATGCAACTCTTCCATTTTTGGTTCAGCACATGTGTCAATTTGGTTGCGTGTTCTTTTTGTCTGGTGACAACCACGTGTACAAGTGTCTTGGGTGTTGTTGCACAATGTATTGGCTATAACTAAATTATTTGACTACAGAATTCAATAAAATCTTTACCTCTTTCATTTATATCTCCAGGCCGAATTTTCCACAGGTGTCCATTTTTTAGATTATTTTTTCGCTACTCTTGGCGTTGAGGTCTCCCGTGATATTTTTACATCTCTGTTAGGGGATTTGTGTCTGAAAGTATCTTGAGAGAGTTTATAAAAATTCCATTTCTTCAGCACTTGCAATATTGGTTGTGCTAGCCATTGTAAAAAAAAACAAAAGGATACTAATATTATGCGGTTTTGCTTGTATTCGACTTTTTAAATGCGATCATTTATTGGGCTGTACCCAATTGTGCATTTGACGTTTTTTTCGTGAGATCATAGCACTCCGTGACTATAAGTTCCTTCTTTCTTTTC
>NW_023663028.1:0-15419 GCF_015228065.2 Penaeus monodon
CAATAACTAGTAGCATCGGTGAAGTTTCCTGCCCAAGGAACAATGCGCCAGTCGTTGACGCGAAACCTCGAACTAAGAATTGCCCGTCGTGACAGTCTGAGTCCATGCTCTAACCACTCGCCAACCGCAGCGTATTTGTAATGTAACGATTACTAAATTTTTTCTTTGTTGGTAGTGGCATTTAGCATTTCATTGTCCCATTTGAGATCTGTTTTCCTTAATGCGCTATATATTTGACTATATTCAGTATTAAACAGGAACCATGTATAGACTAAGCCCCCAGCTTAAATAATGCTACATTTTTTTTTTTTTACACTACCCACATCACTGACACTCATTGTACATGCATGCATGTTTTCCTTATACCAGAACTGATAACTGTAACTCATATGATATACGCATTTTCTGCAATTTTTTTGTCTTGTGAATAGTAACTCTTTTGAAGTTGTGAGAGAGCGAGTTTCTTTCCATGTCCCTTTTTCAGACATTGGCCAAAATATATGTCTAAAGACTTTTTGCGAATAGATTTTGTTCATTAATCTATAATTTTGGACTTTTATTTTCATAAAATCTGTAATATTCATTTATTCATTACCATAACTTACAGTGAAATGTAAAATCACTGCAAGATACTTTGAATGCAAATATGAAGACAAGGAAAATTCATTCAAATAGTATTTACAGCGTGAAAACAGTTTATCTAACATTTTTCAATGGTCTTTCTCTACAATATCTATATCAATGATAATTGTATGATTGTGGGTTGTGATAATGAAGTGAGTTGTAATAACTAATGTGAGTTTGTGAGTGGCCATTTGTTGGATGGCCGCCATGGTACGGGATATGATAACAATGTTATGGTACGTATATTGTGATAATTATATGATTATATTGCATATTACTGCCTTTTGTGTGATATGTTACACCATGTGAAAATATCGAAGATTGTGTTTAGTTTATATCGCCTATGTAAAAAGAGTGAGATTCTCTGTACAATTTGTAGAGTACAATATTTTTTATTTTTGTCTCTGTATTCACACGTCTGGCAGTAGCACTCTCGGGCAGAGACTGACGTGTGGGGTAACAGTCCCATGAAGAACTCCCTTATATTTTTTGTCCAGAGCTGGATCTCCAATGAACCTACTTTAGTTTTAATTAGTGTAGTTCTTCTCCCTCAATCATCGAAGAGAAACACCAAACAAACATATATACGAAAACGACACAGTGAGTATACAAACATGATAGTACATGAATTTTCTACTAATTTTTTAAACAACACATAGCCTAATGAGATTTTTTTTTATCTGAACTGACATTCTTGTTTTAATTGAGTGTGGCCCTGCACAGGCGCATTACAGAGATAGGTGGAGCCATAACACTGGCGTCACGCAAAACCTTAACACCCTGAGCAAAGTGTTTAAAATTTTTTCGTTAAAGTCAAGGGTATCAGAACTGTTTACCTGTGTTTTAAAATGGTATTTAAATGCTTTATATTTTTACTTTAACACACAGACACACACACAACATTGTGGTGTGTGTGTGTTTGTGTGTGTGTGTGGTGTGTGTGGTGGTGTTGTGTGTTGTGTCTGTGTGTGTGTGTGTAGGTGTGTGTTGTTGTGTGTGTGTGTGTGTGTGCGCGCGCTCGCGCGTCCATATATATACATACATACACACAACGCATTTATATATCTATACATTGGGTTGTGTCTGTATGTATACATACATATATATATATATATTATATATATATATATTATATATATATATATATATATATATATATTGTGTGTGGTGTGTGGTGTGGTGTGTGTGTGTTGGTGTGTTTGTGTACATATATATATATATATATATATATTATATATATATATATATATATATTATATTGTATATATATTATATATTAATATATAATATTATTATATATATAATATATTATATATATATATATTTATATATATATATATATATTATGTGTTGTGTGGGTGTGTGTGTGGGTTGTGTGTGGTGTGCGTGTGTGTATGTGTGTGTGGTGTTTGTTGTACAATATTATATATATATATATATATATATAATATTATTATATATATATATATCTTATTATTATATATATATATATATATATATATATATATGTATATATTATAGGTATATATATACCATGTGGGTGTTGTGTGTGTGTTTTGTGTACATAATAATATATATATAATATATAATATATATATATATATATAATATATATATTATATAATTACATCACACACACATATATATTTATACATTGGTGTGGTGTATGTATACATATATGTGTATAAATAATATATTGTGTGGTGTGTGTGTGTGTGTCTGTGTGTGTGTGGCGTGCATATATATAAATACATAACACACTATATATATATCTACTACATTGGTGTGTCTGTATGTATACATAATATGTATAATTATATATATATATAATATATTAGTATATATATATATATATATATATTTATATTTATATATATATAATATATATGTGTGTGTGTGGGTGTGTGTGTGTGTGCGTATGGTGTGTGTGTAGTGTGTGTGTGGTGTGGTGTGGTGTGTGTGGTGTGGTGTGGTGGGTGTGTGTGTGGTGTGTGGTGTGTGTGTTGTGTGGTTGTGTGTTTGTGTTGTGGTGTTGTGTGTTTTATTATATTTATGTATAATAACCCCTATATATTAAAAAAATGTATATTATATATATAATATATATTATATTTTATATATATATATACTATATATATGTATTTAAAACATGTATATAAATTATACTTTTATATCTTTTATAATATTTTTTATTATCTATATATATATTATAATAAAATTATATATTATATATTATATTTTTATCATGTATATAATAATATATATTATTTATATAAAATATATAAAATATATTTATATATATTAATATATATTTTATATATACATTATATATTTTATATATTTTATAATACATTTTATATAAATATTATATATATAATAATCTATATATTATATTTTATATACATGGTATTAATATAATTTTATATATTATATATAATATTTTAATATGTTAATATTACATTTAATTATAAATATACATACATACATTTCATACATACATACATTTCATACATACTGCATACATACATACATACAGACACACCACACACAACACACACACACAAACACACACAACCACACAAAACACACACACACACCACAAAACAACACAAAACACACACACACACATACACACACATATATAATATATATATGTTGGGGTGTGTGTGTGTGTTGTGTGTGTGTGTGTGTGTGTATTTTTATATATATTTTATATATATTATTATTATGTATGTATGTATGTATGTATATGTATGTTGGTTTTTGTGGGTGTGTGGGGTTGGTTTTGGGGTTTTTGTTGTGTGTTGTGGTGTGTGTGGTTGGCGCACACACATATATGCCCTATGTAATGTATATACCATACATACAAAAAAAAAAAAAAAAAAAAAAAAAAAAAAAAAAAAAAAAATTTTATATTATATATTATAATATATATATATATAATATTTAATTCCCACAAAATTGTACAAACCCCACACACACACCCCCCCCACACACACACAACACAAACATATATATTATTATATATATATATATATATAGTATTGTGGGGGGGTGTGTGTGTTTTTGGGGTGGGGGTGTGTGTGTGGGTAAAAAAATGTTTGGGGTATATATATATATATATATTTTATATATTTATATATATATAATTTTTTTTTTTTTTTTTTTTTTTTTTTTTTTTTTTTTTTTTTTTTTTTTTTTTTTTTTTTTTTTTTTTTTATGTATGTTATACATAAACGCCCTATAAAGTGTGGGGGGGGTGGGGACACACAACAAACCAACACACAACACACACACACAAAAACACACAATACACACATACAATTAATTTCATACATACATACAAAAAATAAAATATATATATTATATATATATATATAATATATTTTAATGTATTTTTAAAGATATATATATATATATATAAATATATATATATTTATATTTTTATATAATATATTTTTTTATATATATTTTATATAAAAAATTTATCATATATACTATATATATTTAAAATATATATATAATGTGGGTGGGTGGGGGTGTTGTTTGTGGGGGGGGTTTGTTTTTGGGTTTTTGTGTGGGGGGGGTGTGGGGGTGTGTTGGGGATGTGTTGTATGTGTTATATATTATATTAATATATTTTATATATAATAAATATTTTTATTTTATACACAATGTTATACATTGTTATAGATAGATAGATTTAATGATTTAAAAGATAATACTATATATATATATATATTTATATATTATATAACATAAATTTTTTTTTTTATATAATGTAGGAAGAGAATGAATATCTTCAAATACAAACATTTTATTCTCATTAATACCTTTTTTTTTTACATTTTTTTCAATATGAAAACCGGTTTTTATATATATTATATTTTAAAATTAACATGTTTAAAAATTTTATGTTTATATTAATATATTTTAATATATATTATATTATATACAATATTTTTTTATACATACTTAGGGGGGGTGTGGTGTGTATATATAAAAAAATGTGGTGTGTTTTGTATGTGTGTTATTGGGGGGGGTTGGGGTTTTTTTGTGTGGTGGGGGTTTTGTTGTGGGGGTGTTGGGGTATGTTAAAAAGTTTTAGTGTTGTGTGTGGGTTTTTGGGGGGTGGGGGGTGTGGGGTGGTTGGGGTGGTTTTGTGTGGGGTGGTGGGGTTGGGTGGTGGTTTGTGTTTGGGGTTTTTTTGTATGTATGTTTTTATGTAATGTTGTTATTATGTAAAAAATTTAAAAAATATATAATTTAAAAATATTATATTTTGTTATATATTTTTTTGGGTGTTTTGGTGTGGGGGGTTTTCCCCCCACACACAAAAAATATCGTAATGTTTTTGTTATTACATACATCATACATACATTTAAAATTTAAACCCCATTAAATTTTTACACCACCACCAACCAAACCAAAACCACCAAAACACAAACCACACCACAAACAACACACACACCACCACATTTCAAACAAAATCCAAAACAAAATACACATCCACATAAAAACCCTACATATATTATAAAAATTTTTTTAATATATATTATTTATTTATAATGGTGTGGGGTGGGGGTTGTTGGGGTGGTTGGGGGTTTTGGTTGGGGTGTTGGGGGGGTGGGGTTTTTGGGGGGTGTGTGGGTGTGTTTTTTTAAAAAAACCCCCCCCCCCCCCCCCCCCCCTTTTATTAATATTATTAATATATAAAAATTAATTTTTGGTTTTTAAACCACACACACCACGCCAACACAAACCACACACACACAAACCCCACACACACACACAACACACACACACCCACAACACACATATAGATATATATATATTATAAATATATATATATATATGTTATGTGTATTGTTGGTAAAAATGTGTTTTAAAAAAAAATGTTTTGTAAATGTTTAAAATTGTGTAATTTGGGGGTTAATGTGTGTGTGGGTTGGTTGTTGTTGGTGGTGTTGGTGGTGGTTGTGGTGGTGTTTGGGTGGGGGTGTGTGGTGGGGGGTGGGTGTGGGTGGGTTGGGTGGTACTAATAATGTGGGGTTTGTATATATATATGTTTAATGTGGTAAACATGTATGTTAGTAATAATACATACATAACGAGCATATCTGTTTGTATGGACACACACACACCACACATACATAATCTAATCAATACATATATATATATATTATATTAATATATAATTAATATATACATAAATACATACATACATACATAACATTTTTAACATACCTAACACCACACACAAACAACACACCACACACACACACAAACCACACACACACACAACCACACACACACAACCCACAACACAACACCACAAATAACACATCCACAATACACACACACCCAAACACACACACAACAACACACACCACACACACACAACTACACACACAAACACACACACACACAATATTATATATTATTACAACACACACCACTCACACATAAGTCTGTAAATATCAAAGTACTTTTTTTTTTGTATTATATATATATAATAATATATTATATATATTATATATTACAATACATAATATATACATGTTTATATATATACTATATATTATAATCTATGAACCGGAGTTTCAAAAATTATTTGACCAATTGTAGAAAAGGTATTAATTTGAGAAATGAAATGGTCCCCCCCCCCCCCTTTTTGTAGTGGTGAAGAATTATTCCCATTCCTCATTTCCCATACATTTATATATAATAAAAATAATAAATATGTATATATATATATTATTTTTATATATTATATTATTATATTATATGGTATCTATTCTTATCTAATCTTGCTATCTATCTATTCTATTATTACATGTATACAAATGTGTGGTATACAGTAAAATTTTTTATTATATAGTTATTTTATCGATATATATTATATATATAATATATGATATACACACATAATACAACATACACACCAACACACACACACACTACACACACTCACACACACACACACCACCCCCCACACACACACCACCCACATTTATAATTATAATTATATATATATATAAATATTTATGTATATATGATATATATATAAATAAATATATCAATATTATATTATATTAATACATATATTAAATATATAATATATATATAATATATATCATAATATACAAATATATATATATATATTATAATATTATATATTTAATAAATATTTATAGTTATTGTAAATGTACACGGTAATGTTATGTCATATATGTATGTGGGGTTGGTTATGTGGTATGTTGGGTTGTTGGTTTGTGTGTTGGGTTTGTTGTGTGTTGGTGTGTGGGGTGCACACACACATTATATGCGTTATGTATGTATATACATACATACAAAAAAAACAAAAAAAAAAAAAAAAAAAAAAAAACAAAAAAAAAATAGATATATAATAATTATATTATATATTATATATAATATATATATATACACACACATAATAAATGTTAGCACACACACACACACACACCAACACACACACCACACACACACATATATAATATAATATAATATCTAATATTATATATATATATATGTTGTGGGGTGTGGTTGTGGTTGGTTGTGTGGGTGGTTGTGGGTGTTGTGGGTGTGGGGTGTGGTGTGTTAACATAATATGTGTGTTTGGTCATAATTATATCTACTACTATATAATTATATATATGTAATATTATCTATTTTCTTTTTTTTTTTTTTTTTTTTTTTTTTTTTTTTTTTTTTTTTTTTTTTTTTTTTTTAACCCAAAACACACCCACACACCAACACACACACCACACACACCCACAACCCCCACCACCACACCACACCAATATATAAATATAATAATATAATAATATAATTATATTATATATGTATGTGTATGTGAAAGTGTATGTGTATTGTATGTGTAAAAGTGTAATGTGGTGTGGTGTGTTTTGTTGGTTGTGTGTTTTTTGTGTGTGGGTTGTGGTTGGGTGTGGGGTTTTTGTAGTAAAGTATTAGCATGTAAAGTTTAGTATGTTTAATTATGTTTGGGATGTATGTATGGTATTTTTTTTTTTAAATGGGTAATTTAATATAACATTTATATATATATATATAATATTTTTAAATTTATTAATACCCTTTAAAAAATATATATATAATTTAAATTTTAATAATATAATATTTTTAAAAAAATTATATAAAAAAATTTAATTTATAAAATATATATAAAAAATTTTTTAAAATTTTTATTTTAAATTATTATAATATTAAAATTTTCATATATTAATTTTTATTTAAAAATTTTTAAAAATAATTATATAATGTAAAATAAAAATTATATTTAAAATAAATTAAATATTAAAATAAAATTATATTATATATTTTATAATAATATATTTAATATTAACCATTATATTTTTTAAATAAATTTTTTAATTTAAAAATTTTTAAAATTAAAATATTTTTTTATAAATTTTTAAATTTTATTTTGATATATAAAAATAAAAATATATATTTATAAAATTTTATATTTAATAAAAATAATATTATTTTTTAATTTTACAGGTAATAATTAAATTTTTTTAATAATATATATTATATTTATATAAGATATATATATTATATATATTATTTTTATATACATGGGAAAAATTTATTTAAAAAAATTTAATTAATATAATTAAAATTTTAAATTTTAAAAATATAATATTTATAAAATTTTATTTATATTTTATTTTAAAAATACTTATAAAAATAATAATTATTTAAAATTAAAATTAAATTTTTTATTTAAAATATATATTAAAAAATTTTTATTAATTAAAATTTTTTTTAAATTTTTAATTTATACAAGTTTAAATAAATATATAATTTTTTTATATTATAAAATTTTAAAAAAATTTAATATAAAATTTATAAAAAAATTTATTTATTATTTTAAAATTTTATTAAATATAAAATATATTATAAAAATAAAAATATATATAAAAATTAAAAAAGGTTAAAAAAATAAAATATAAAAAAAAAAACATGTGTTTTCAACACCAAACAAAAAACACCCACACCCCCCCCAACCCCAAAAAACCCCCCCACCCCAACACCCACCAACCCAAACCCCCCCAACAACCACCCCCCCAACCACCAAAATTATATATTATATATAATATATTTTAAATTTAATAAAACCCCCACACATACAATTTTTATATATAAAATTAAATTATTAAATAATAATATATTACTTAATATATATTATAATAAATATTATATATTTAAAAATTTTATATATTATAATTAAAAACATTAATTACCCCCAGAATAACCCCCAACAAAATAAATTTTAAATTAATTTTTTTTAAACACCAAAACCCCCCCACCAAAACCCACCCCCCCCACCCCACACAAATTTTTTATAATATATTTTAAATTTAAAATATAATTAATAATATTTTAAAATATATAAAAATATTAATAATTTTAAAAACCACAAACCAATGCAAAAAAAATATAATTTTAATACATATAAAATATATTAATATTTATATTATAAATATATTAAAATAATTAATTATTTTTATTTATATTATATAAAATTTTATATATTAAAAATATTTGGTGTGTGTGGTGTAAAAATGTTTTTTTTGTATATTAAAATTTTATTATAAATTTCTAATTTTTTTAACCCCACCCACCCCCCACCCCCCCCCCCCCCAAAACCAACACCACCCCCCCCCCCCCCCCCCCCCCCAAAACCCCAAAACCCAAACCCCCCCCACCACACCCACCCCCCACCCCCACCCCCCCCCACCCCCCACCCCCCCCCCCCCCTCGCCCCCCCCCACACACCCCAACCCCCCAAAACACAAAAATTTTAAAATATTTATTTTTTAAAAAATTTTATAAAATTTTAATATATTATTATATATTAAAATATTATATATATTATATTTAAAAAAAATATATGTATACATAAGACCAAAAAATGTAAAAAATAAATTTTATTTTGTGTTATGATTTTTATATATTGCCACGCCCCCCACCAAAACAGGGGGGCCCCAACCAACCCCCACAAAAACAAAATAAATTTTTATAAACATTTTTATGTAAACAACACCCCACCAATTTTAAAAAATATTATGTGTTGTGATTTTTTAATAAAATATATATTAAAATATATATTAATATTTATTTATAATATTAATATAAATTTTTTTAATGTACACAAAAAAAAAAAAACCCCCAACAAAAACCCCCATGTATATATATACCATATAATATATATTAAATATAATTATTAAAATATATATAAAATATATTAAAAAAAAAAATATATATATTATTACAATAAAAAAAGATATATAATTTTTTAAAAAAAATATAAATTTTATAAATATATTATAAATATAATAATTATAATTTTAAAAAATATGTAAAAAAAAAACAAACCCAAAACCATACAACCCCAAAACCAACACCCCCACACCCAACCCCCAAAAACAAAAACAAAAATATATATTAATTAAATTAATATTATATTAATAATTAAAAATTAAATATAATTTAATATTATATATTTTATAAAAACATATAACAAAATTTATATATATATAAAAAATATTAATTTATAATATATAATATAATATATAAAATTTTAACACAAAACCACCACCCCACACCCAAACAACACCCACACCACCCCCAACAATATATTTATATAATAATATATATTTAAAATAAAATAAATTTTTTTTTAAAAATTTATTAATTTTAAAAGGGGATTTAAAAACAACACCCCCAAAAATAATATTTTAAAATGCGTTGTGTGGGGATGATGTTTTATATAGGACGCGCGAGGCCCCGGGCCAAAAAACCCCAAAACCCCCCCCCAAAAAACAACCCACACCCCAAAAAACCAACCCCACCAAACCCCCACAAAACCACCAACAACAAACACACAACACAAAAAACAAAACCCCACACACCAACCCATTTGGGTTTTGGGTGTTTCGTTTTGTTTTTAAAAAAAATTAAAGCATTTTTAAAAAACCCTTTTTTAAAAAAAAAACAGGTAAAAAAAGTTTTTTTTTTACCCTTTGGGGGGGGGTAACGAAAAAAATTTTTTTAAAAAACTTTGCTCAGGGGGTTTTAAAAGGGTTTTTTTCGTGCCGGGCCCCGGGTTTTTTTGGGGTCCCCCTATTCTGTAGCCCTGGGCCCGGGGGGAAAACATCAATTAAAAAAAAAAAAATTTTATTTTTTTAGATAAAAAAAAAAAAAACCCTTCATTTTGGCTATGTGGTTTTTAAAAAAATTTTAAAAAAAATTTTTAGTACTAAAACATTGTTTTTTTATACTCATGTGTCGTTTTTTTGTATAATGTTTTTTTTTTGGTGTTTCTCTTTCGATGATTAGGGGGGAAAAATTTCCCTAAATTAAAAAACTAAAGTAGGTTTCATTGGGAAAAAATCCAAAACTCTGGACCAAAAAAAAAAAAAAGGGGATTTTTTTCATGGGGGCTGTTTAAAAACCCCCACGTCAGGTCTTGCCCGGGGGGGGCTACTGCCAAGGTGGGGTACAGAGAAAAAAAAAAATAAAAAAAATTTTTTACCTACAAAATTTTAAAAGAAGAAAAAACTCATTTTTTTTTAAAAGGCCGATATAAAAAAAATAAAAAAACTCTTCGATATTTTTTCATGGGGTAACATATCACACAAAAGGCCAGTATATATGCAATATAATCTTTATAATTATTCAAATATACGTACCTAACATTGTTATCATATCCCGTACCATGGCGGCCATCAACAATATGGCCACTCACAAACTCACATTTAGTATTACAACTCACTTCATTATCAACAACCCACAATCATAACAATTAATCATTGATATAGATATTGTAGAGAAAGAACCATGAAAAATGTTAGATAACCTGTTTTTTCCACGCTGTAAATTACTATTTGAATGAATTTTCCCTTGTCTTCATATTTGCATTCAAAAGTATCTTGCAGTGATTTTTACATTTCACTGTAAGTTATGGTAAAATGAATAAATGAAATATTTTACAGATTTTATGAAATAAAAAAAAAGTCCAAAATTATAGATGTAATGAAACAAAATCTATTCGCAAAAAAAAGTCTTTAGGACATATTTTTGGCCAATGTCCTGAAAAGGGACATGGAAAGAACTCGCTCTCCTCCAACTTCAAAAGAGTTTTACTATTCACAAGACAAAAAAAAAATTGCAGAAAATGCGTATATCATATGAGTTACAGTTATCAGTTCTGGTATAAGAAAACATGCATGCATGTACAATGAGTGTCAGTGATGTGGGTAGTGTAAAAAAGTAAAAAAATGTAGCATTATTTAAGCTGGGGGCTTTAGTCTATACATTGGTTTCCTGTTTAATACTGAATATAGTCAAATATATAGCGCATTAAGGAAAAACAGATCTCAAAATGGACAATGAAATGCTAAATTGCACTACTACCAACAAAGAACATTTTAGTAATCGTTACATTACAAATACGCTGCGGTTGGCGAGTGGTTAGAGCATGGACTCAAGACTGTCAACGACACGGCAAATCTTAGTTTCGAGGTTTTCGCGTCAACGACTGGCGCATTGTTTTCCCTTGGGCAAGGAAAAAAAAACTTCACCTCGATTTGCCCTACCTAGTTATTAGGTGGGGCAAGTCAGGCCCAAGTCCAGTGCTGTGGTCCCAAGCCCGGGTAAATAGAGAGAATGGTTTTCTCCATGGAAGGGAAAACTGGGGACCCTACCATGTACTCACTCCAAGATCATCACAAAACATGAAGAGTTACAATTAAAGTATCATGCTGTGACATTCTTAACGGTAGGCTCAAACATGAGCCTACCGTTAAGAAAAAAACATTATCAAATGGCAAAAACTATTCTTATTGCCACTGATCACTTTGGTTAGAGCAAGCAATACCTTTTCACAATAGCCGTTACACCGCGCAACTGTGTTGAATCTCTTGCTGTTTGAGATCTTTGGATGAGGCCTGCCATACACATATATATATGTTGTATGGCAGGCCAACTGTTGGAAGCTTACACATCACGCGAGCTCTGTGCTACTGCAGCACAGGACCAGGTGATCATGGAGACTTCAAATGCACACCAAACCCATCCTGGGCCCCCTGTAGGAGATCGACTGTGGCAGGCTGTATATACATATATATATATATTAGTTACACTTAGCCGATGTAACTTTATTACATTTCCCTGAAAATTTTCCCAAAGAGGCAATGCATGTCAAGGAAGGGTTTTCTAGACCTTTACCTTCGCCACTGTGGCCCTCATTTGATGAGACTGTTACATTATGGGCACTGTTACCACCCCTTGGATGCTGGCCCCAGCCCCAAAGCCCACAGCACACATCCTAGATTGGCAAGTCTTTCGACGCCTTGGCCACTGTCTTAGATGAATGAGCCCCAACAAGTGAATGTGTGATGGGGCTTAAAAAGTCAGACTTCCAATGCCATAAATCAAGTAAGCCCTCCCCAGGACCATCCCTAAGACTCGGCCCTTAGTCTAGGAAATTACAAAGGACGCCTGGCACTTTATGACGAGATTAAGGAGTTTTCCCAGGTCACCGAGTTAACATGTGCAGAAAAACAACAATTCCAAAAGGCAAAAATACCCCTGATAATTGGCCCTGGGGGATGCCAAGAAACAACGCCAAGAGAATCAGGCAGGAAAGAAGGGCTGGAATGGTGTGAGTCCCTTTGGCCCTTGGACCACCCTCACATAGCTGTGGCAATGGGTCAGGCGGGCTACCAACTGCTCAGCTCCCAGGGTGCACACAAATTCACAACCTTCAGTCAGAGCCAGATGGACTGGTGCTTGAAATTTCTCAGCTAGAAAACAAGTTGCAACGGTCTGCTAGCTGGATTGAGGGAAAAAACCCAAGAAACGCCTACTAACAGGCAGATTTGTTTTTTTATCAAAGGCTGGGCAACCGAGTCTAATAAACTCTCTCTGAGGGAACTAAGAAAACACATACAGAAACCAGTTTTCACTCAGCCCCTGGGGTCTGATGGAGGCTCCTACCTCATCATCTCCCACCTGGGGGCTGGCAGGTGGGATTACATTCCTGCAACACATAAACCAAGTCTTGTCTTAGGAAACTTCCACTCTACCCCCAAAGCTGGAAGTGGGGCTGACATAATTTCCTCATCCCCAAAACTAAAGGAGCCTGGGAGGTATTGTAGCAGCAATCTGCAGCTCCACATATTTTTCCCAAGTTGGGTTCCACATCAGTCCACAGACTTGTCCTTTGCACTTCTCACCAGCAGGCGTTTTCTCCTCCGACTCGCTGTTGAGAACCTGGCTGGCTGACATGGAAAAACCTTTCGGCCCCCTCTAATTTTTTGCCGCAAGTTTCCCCTTGTTTTCCAGTTTCATTGATTACAGTTTCGTGATTACTCAAGTTCGGAAATCCGGTACCGAGACTAGCAACTTCCACGATCCTCCAAGCAGGCAGCAGAAAACATGGACTGCCCAGTCTATTTGTCAACTGGGGAGCCTATTTTAGCTTCATCTCATCACTTACAGCACCCAGCCATACCTATGGGAATTCACAAACTACAAACGCTCCACAAAGAGAACAAGTGGTGGATACATACCCATACTACTACAGTAAACGCTCCAATCTCTCTTCTTTGGGCTGTCTGGCCAAGACGGCCGAGAAAGATGGTACTAAAACTGGATCCAGTGGAAACTGGGACCCCCATATGAACACCTCCATGGGTTCACAAGGGGCATGAACACAGCACACAGGGATAGCCATGCTCTTAAGCACAAGAAGCTCTGTGGTAGTATCCCAGATCTAGAGATGGCCTTTTTGAAACTTAAACAAGTTCCTTTTGGTGGTTCAGGAGACCCTGAATCCAGAAAGGAGAATCACAGGAAAGCTCTTGGCCTAGATAGGTGACTATTTCATGAACAGAACAGCCAACGACAGATTTCAAGGTCACCTATCACAGCACCATGCCTCTAGAAAATGAAATACCACAGTTGTAGGATCCTTAGTCTAGCCTTTTTTCAAACACCCTAATGTGTCCTGCATCCACAGCATACACCTCCCAGTGGGTGCAAAGCTCATCTCTTATGCAGCACGATCTTTGCAATCATATCCAATGGTCCACACTGCCTAAGAAGAGCTTCAGTTGCGTGTCTGGACCTTGCATTTGAGGAGGTTGGTAAAAACCGGACTAAAGATCTCTCAGCCAAACCAAAGGCCATGACTCTGAGACTTAATGTCCATAGTACAAGTCTGTGTGTCCAGGGAAAATTGATCTACGATGGGTTTCAGGTCTTCCAATACCTTGGGGTATGGGTCGACCCCAAAACCTCTCCTTCCCAAAATGAGATCCAGTACCTATTTAACCGAACTAAGGCAAAGACTGGGCTGTCATGAGAGCAAATAATTGGGAGAAATGTCCAGGTGTTCATTATATAAAACCTATTTTTTAAAGGAAAACCAAACGGAGAAAAAATAGCAACACCTGACAACCACCTGTTGCTATGGAAAAACCCAAGCGACATATGGCAACTCTTAGGTATTTTGGCGGCATGCGCGTGACTATTCGGCAGGTGGGCAGGAGTCGCGGGCATTCCTTCTTTACGACTCACGAACAGAAAACGAAGCAATCAGAGAGGCGGAACTAAATTGAAAAAAATACTGCTGACCGGCCGACCTGCAGCCCGCATCACTGTCATCACTTGTCCTCCTAGCCTCTGCTTTTACAAAATTCTTAGAAAAAAAAAAACATATATATACGGCAAAAAAGGAA